>NC_041388.1:621578339-621608802 GCF_002162155.2 Triticum dicoccoides | reverse complement strand
CCGACTTCGCCGCGACACGGACGGCCGGCTTCGCCGCCCGCCAACTCTGCCGCGACACGGACGGCCGGCTTCACCACCCCGCCGACTTCGCCGCGACCCGGACGGCCGGCTTCGCCACCCGCCGGCTCCGCCGCCACCCGGTCGGTCCTGCCCCCTGGCCTCTCTGCGCTCCCAGGCCGGCTCGCGCTGCTCAAACTGCTGCGGCCGGGCGCTGGTTCAAAAGAGACGAGTGGGATGCCGGCGGAAGAAAAATTAGGACGGCTTGAAAAAAAAGAGGGTGACCGGGTGAGATGGCTGGCTGCTAGATAGTCGGCTGAAGGAAAGAAAAGAGAGAAGAAAAAAGAAATGCGTCTGACTGCCAGATATACGTCTGACTGTTGGCTACCTAGCTGGCTGCAAAGAGCCCGACTGCCGTGTCGGGGTCCGCCCTTCAGCCATCTGAAGAAGAAAGAGAAGAAGACAAGGTAGTTGCCGGAAGATCCGGCCCGACTGCTCAGCAGTCGGCCCGAATCCCGACTGCTACACCCAGCGGGTGCGCTGACACGCCCCCGTGAGAGAAGAAGACAAGGTAGTTGCCGAAAGATCCGGCCCGACTGCTCAGCAGTCGGCCCGAATCTCGGGGGCTACACCCAGCGGGTGCGCTGACGCGCCCCCGCGAGAAAGAAAAAAAAGGTAGTTGCCGGAAGATCCGGCCAGACTGCTCAGCAGTCGGCCCGAATCTCGGGGGCTACACCCAGCGGGTGCGCCGGCGCACTCCGCGAGCGCCGAGCCGCGCCGACTGTCTCCGACGACCTCGACTACACAAAAATCAATGTGAGCTCCTCACCCGCATATTTTTTGCACCACGCAAGCACGGATGACCCCGAGCGATGCTCGGGGTCTATCTCCGCATTTTTATTACAGTTGCATCACTGTTCGCCCCGGCGCCAGCCAGAGTTGGACCGGGGGCTGGCCGCTTGGCCTGAGACGTTAGTTCCCGCAGACGGCTTAGTACCGTGCGTGGTACCAAAGGCCCACTCTTAGTCATAGACCGCAGAGCGGCTGTCCTACTAGCAAGAGTGAACGCTGGAGGCCACCCACGAGAAAAACGTCCTGGAAGAAAAACGGTTCGGGCGACCCGGTCGTTTCTTTTATGAGTATCGACTCGGTTGATTCTGCTCCTAGACTCTGAGTACTGTACACTCCACTTCGCGGCCCACTCTCAGCCACAGACCGCAGAGCGGCTGTCCGGCAAGTAAGAGCACAAGCCAAAGAGTGAAGGTAACACGAAAAAGATTGAAGGGTGCTCGGACGAAACCGAGTCGGCACCCTCCGCATAAAACTTGCACTACTAAAAGAAAGCATATGATATATTTGCGTGGACTAACCTTGTCCTTTTTTATGATCATTTCCATGAACATTTGCCAAAAAACCTCCGCCTAACTTTGCCAAGTTGCCCGGAGGCTTGGGGGCTACTGTCGGAGTAATTGGACACGGATACCCCGAAGACGGGAAGACAATATTTCAAGACATCGGGGCTAGCAAAGCCCTTCAGTCCGACTGTCCGGCCGCTCTTGCCGGCTCCCCGTCCGACTGCTCTCCCCAGCCGGCTGCCGACTGCGCCAACCAGCCGGCTGCCAACTGCAGCCCGACACCGACAAGACCCCGACGTGGCGGCCATACCGCGGACGAGACGGTTGTACCTCGATGCTATCATGTATAGTGTCACTTGTCCCCTGGCACTATTTATGAAGTGACCCAGGGGACAAGCATGACACCCCACCATACCCCCTTGCTCCCATGCCACCACATAGCTTACATACTTAGCTAGCCATGCCTATATAAGGCACACACCCATCCATCCACACGAAGGGAGGCATGAACTCACACACACCCACTCGGCCATAGGCCATGGGCATAGCCGGCCACTAGAGCATGTCTCATGCAGGCATACACCAAGTCAGATACCCACGGTACTGATCTCAGATACAGCTCCAGGAGCGCTTTGTACTAGACATATCAGATACACTCAGACATGCAGCAGTAGGAGTATTATTTCTCCGGAGAGCTCCGAAGCTGGGTAAACCACCGCGTGCTACTCGCATACCCGCTCCCAGGCCTATCAGCAGCAGTCTTACCCACACACTAAGCCCTTGTGGCATCTATCGACTCGCAAGCCCCCCGTGAGAAATACCCCGACAACAACGTACACATCAACAACCATACCATAGGCTAGCTTCTAGGGTTTAGCCTCCTCGATCTCGTGGTAGATCTACTCTTGTACTACCAATATCATCAATATTAATCAAGCAGGACGTAGGGTTTTACCTCCATCGAGAGGGCCCAAACCTGGGTAAAACTTCGTGTCCCTTGCCTCCTGTTACCATCCGGCCTAGACGCACAGTTCGGGACCCCCTACCCGAGATCCGCCGGTTTTCACACCGACATTGGTGCTTTCATTGAGAGTTCCTCTGTGTCGTCGCCGTCAGGCTCGATGGCTCCTACGATCATCAATAGTGATGCAGTCCAGTGTGAGACCTTCGTTCCCAGACAGATCATCGTCTTCAGCGGCTTCGCACTGCGCGCCAATTCGCTTGGCCGTCTGGAGCAGATCGAAAGCTACGCCCCTGGCCGTCAGGTCAGATTTGGAAGTTTAAACCACACGGCTGACATCCGCGGAGACTTGATCTCCGACGGATTCGAGCCACTTCTGAGCGCGCCGCTCTGCATGACGAGCATGATTTAGCTCTGCCGCCGAACAGTGCCCTGGAGGCCGCACCCACGTCAGCTCCGACCCTTAATTCGGAGCCAACTGCGCCGATCGAGGATGGGTGGTTGGACGCCACCTCGGGGGCTGTGATCTTAACGGCGATTGAGCCGAACACTAGCCCCGCACTCCACGAAACTCATGATTCCAAGGAGCCGGACTCCTCTCCGGACTCCGAACCATTCGCGCCTCTGCCGATCGAATCCGATTGGGCGCCGATCATGGAGTTTACGGCCGCGGACATCTTTCAGCACCCGCCCTTCGGTGATATTATGAAATCACTAAAGTCTCTCTCTTTATCAGGAGAGCCCTGGCCGGACTACGGTCAGCAAGATTGGGATACAGATGATGAAGAAATTCAAAGCCCACCCACCACCCACTTTGTAGCCACCGTCGACGATTTAACCGACATGCTCGACCTCGACTCCGAAGACATCGACGTTATGGACGCTGATGAAGGAGACGCTAAAGAACCAGCGCCTATTGGGCCCTGGAACACCACCTCGTCATATGACGTATACATGGTGGACGCACCGAAAGATGACGACGAGGAGCAGAAGGACGCATCGAAGGCTTGTTCCCTCGAAAAGCAGTCAAAGCGGTGACGCAAGCGCCGCCCCAAATCCCGCCCCGACAGAAATAGCGATCACACAGACCCAGCGCTGGAGAAGGGCGTACCGCTGCAGGACAGCGGCAATCCGGATAATCAAACCAAACAAACAAATCCTATCAAGGATCATGGTCCGGACGACATAACGCCGGACAGGCACCCGGAGCAGCAGACTGCTCGTAAAAGGCTTGTTGCCACCGCGAGGAGTCTGAGAAAGCAGAAGCAAAGGCTCAAGGCCGTGCAAGACACACTCCAAATCAGATGGAGTAAAATACTCAACACAGCAGCAAGGTACGGCGACAATCGCCCCTACAAGAGCTACCGAAAGCGGAAGCTGCTACCCGAATTCGATGAGGAGGCCTTAGACCCCCCACAACCAAATAACAAAGCAGCCACCCGGTCGGATGGACGACCCCTCTACCAACACAGAGCGACATACAATGTCGCTCACCATACAACACTCAACCAATGCGAGGGCTCGCACCCAAAGAACGGTGCAACAAGATCCATCTATGGACGGCAAGCGCGCCCCAGCATACAATGCAGCACAACAAACATCCGAACAACGCGGTACACCCAGCTCCAGGGGTGCCGCACACCCCCTATGTTTCACCGATGAGGTGTTGGACCACGAATTTCCAGAGGGATTCAAGCCCGTAAACATAGAGGCATACGACGGAACAACAGACCCTGGGGTCTGGATTGAGGACTACATCCTTCATATCCATATGGCTCGAGGAGATGATCTCCACGCCATCAAGTACCTACCCCTCAAGCTCAAAGGGCCAGCTTGTCACTGGCTCAAAGGCCTCCCCGAAAGCTCCATTGGAAGTTGGGAAGAGCTCGAAGACGCCTTTCGGGAAAATTTTCAAGGGACCTATGTCCGACCTCCGGATGCGGACGATTTGAGTCATATAACTCAACAACCCGGAGAGTCATCCTGAAAGCTTTGGAAAAGATTTCTTACTAAAAAGAACCAGATTGTCGACTGTCCGGACACCGAAGCCTTAGCGGCTTTCAAGCATAGCATCCGTGATGAATGGCTCGCCACACACCTCGGCCAAAATAAGCCGAGAATGATGGCCGCATTAACAAACCTCATGACCCAGTTTTGCGCGGGAGAGGACAGCTGGCTAGCCAGATGCAGCACCAGCGACCCCAGTACATCTGAAGTTAGAGATGGAAATGGGAAATCACAGCGCAACAGCAATAACAAACGCCGGAATAAAGAAGACATCACGAAGGGCACGGCAGTAAATGCCGGATTCAAAAGCTCTCAGCGAGGACAAAAGCCGCCCCCTAAAGGCACCAGGGATGAATTGTCTAGCCTCAACAAAATTCTGGACCAAGTATGTCAGATTCATAGTACCCCTGGTAAACCTGCTAATCATACCCACAGAGAATGTTGGGTCTTCAAGCAGTCCGGCAAGCTCAACGCCGTACACAAGGGGGAGGATACACCAAGTGAAGACGAGGACGAGCCCCCCAAGCAATACACGGGGGAACAAAAGCAATTTCCACCAGAAGTCAAAACAGTAAACGCGTTACACGTAATCAAGGGAAAAACAAGGCGGCACTCCCAGGAAAGTATACACAAGTGCCTGTCACCACGAAGTCCTGCCACTGGTCATCTCAACCGATCACTTTCGACCATCGCAATTACTCAGCAAGTATCCGACACGCAGGACGGGCTGCCCTGGTATTAGACCCAGTAATTGGCGGATATCACTTCACAAGGGTCTTGATGGACGGCGGCCGTAGCCTAAACCTAATATCTCAGGATACAATCCGCGGGATGGGGTTAGACCCAACACAAATTCGCCATAGCAATACTACCTTTAGATGAGTAACGCCAGGCCCAGGAGCTCATTGTACGGGCTCCCTCCTACTACAAGTTACATTTGGCTCCCCCGTTAACTTTCGTCGCGAGCATTTAACTTTCCACATCGCTCCGTTTCAAAGTGGCTATCAAGCACTACTCGGACGCGAAGCTTTTGCTCGCTTTAACGCAATACCACACTATGCCTCCCTCACACTCAAGATGCCCGGTCCACGTAGCATCATTAAAGTGCACGGAAATATCAAGCGATCTCTATGCGCCGAAGAGAGTGAGGCTGCCCTGGCCGCCGCACACTAAAGGCGCCCAGACAAGCGAAAGCATCCAATAGGTCGTCAAGACCTCAGATACAACTAATCAAGTCCGGCGCCACTATTTATATGGAAGTAAGTGGTGACACCCCTATTTGTCAATACAAGGGGCTCAACGCGCGCAGACAAGTGGCAATTTCTTATCATCTTGAATTATACATGGTTTCTTTAAAAACTATCCTTTTGCATGACAACTTTTTCACTTAACTTCCTCTCTTTCACAGACGATCGTCGTGCTACACCCGTCTAGGATACGGCACAACGGAGACACAGGCGCAGACATGCAGCAGGGACCCGCTCCAAGGATTCTTTTTAGATTAAGACCCTGCGTAAACCTTTTTTACTGTCTTTTGTTGATACATATCCACCATTGAGAAGGATGCTGACGTCTTAGCATGTGGCCACGCCAGAACAATGCACGTACCTGGACACACGGGGCTTCTTACAAAGGCCACTATTTAGGCCCGGTTTATACCACAAAGACCGAATACCTTAGGGAGTGTTCGGCGTCGCGAGTTTGGCCCTATATGCATCAGCTCCGAATCATTGTCTGTGGTCAAATGTTGGGTTTTCCCGGCTCCTGTGTTTTGGTGCCTTATCTTCCGCCTTGCCGGCTAAGGTAGCACCAGGAGAACTACTGCGATTGTGCCCTGGTTCATCCGGACGAGCACCTCAATAGAGAAAGCCGAAAACTGACTGTCATGATATAGCGTGAGACTGGTCAACCACTCGATGACCTGTGGGAATGTTAGAATTCCTCCGCTTTAACGAAGGGCCGTTTCCCGGCCAGGCATGTACGCACCCCGAGATCGGGAGAGTGCGGAGCCACCAGGGGCTATCTAGTAGCCCCACTGTCAAACTCCTATGGCTAAGTGAAAGTGCTAAAGCATCATAGTCCGGTTGCCTCGCTCGCTCCGTTATCACCTCCTTAATAGGACCAAGACGTTAGGTTAAATGTGATTGCGTGTTTTTGCGAGCACCTCCGCATTATATGCGTGAGGGTTGAAGCCGACGGCTACAATCTTTTAGGTTACACACATGTATACATAAACGGCCGCCCAGGAGGCATCATATTACTTTCAGGAAAAAGTATAAAAATAGCCTTATAAAAATTTATAAAAGCATTTTGCTTACAATGAGATTACATATCACTCAAACATAATATTTTTTGAGCACTGGGTCTCTATCAAATGGGCACCCTCAAGAACTTCTCCAAAGTAGTGCTCGGCAGCCTTTCGACCTATAGCCGAATCCCGCGCTGCAACATTGGTAGCATCCATCTCCGCCCAATATGCCTTAACACGGGCAAAGGCCATCCGTGCACCCTCTATTCATGTCGACCTCCTCATCGCATCAATACAGGGTACCACGTCAAGGACCTGCTGCACCAAGCTGAAATAGCTGTTCGGTTTTGGCCTTCCCGGCCATAGCTGATCCACAATAGACCTCATAGAGAGTCCGGACAACCTATTTAGTTTGGGCCACTCGGCTAATTGGTCAGTCAATGAAACTGGATGCTCGGGAGAATGGAATTGCCTCCAAAATAGCTGGTCTACTCCACGGTCCGTCTGACCCTGGAAGTACTTGGCCGCATCGGCAGCGCTCGCCGCCAAATCCATATACACATCCTCTGAACTCCACAGCCGATCCAGAGGGGCATACCGTGGATCCCGAATTTCCTCCGCAACATAAAGGATTTCCCAGCTACAATATCCCCGGCTTCCCGCAGTTCCTCCTTCTTTGCCCTCATAGCAGAGCGGAGATCCTTTTTCATCGCAGCAGCCTTCTCAAGGTTCGATGCCTTCGCTTGGTTTTCCTTTTCAAGAACCTGGCAACGGTCGGCGGCGGCTTTTAATTATATAGCCATCTTGGCCATCTTGTCTTGGGTCTCGCCATGCGCGGCCCTCTCGGCTTGCAACTCTTCGGCCGCCTTCACAGCAGCCGCATTACCTAACCTCGCTTGTTCCTTGGCTCGGGCAAGTTCTGCCCGCAAGGCTTCAATAGTGGCAGCTCCATCTGCAGTCACAACATATTTAAGATACTGGCATCATGCTGCTCTTCCTATGTGGCGTTTACCAGATATTGACACTTACCTTATGCCTCGTCAAGCCTTTTGTTAACAAGCTCGATGTCGGCGTCTGCCGCATCCAACTGCCGTTCTAAATGGGCAAACTCGCTAGTCCGGCTAGCCACCGGAGCTTCCATCACCTGCACATAAAGGCAGTATGGTTATTTCCTGGGAATATGATCCTCTGTTCGTCGTCGTTTCCGACGACAACCAGAGTCTCAGGGGCTACTATCTACACAGGGCACACCTAGCATGTGCAGGATTATCATACATTCTTTTACGTACCTCAAAGCCTGTCAGTAGACTCATAAAAGCTTCATGCAATCCGCTTTCGGCGGACGATATTCTCTCCATCACCATATTCATCATCACACGGTGTTCATCTGAGATGGCGGCTCACCCCACCAAATCCCTCAGAACATCTGATCGCACACTAGACGGGGCCAGACTCTTTTGTCTGCTCCCTTCGGGAGCCGGACACTAGGAGCTTGGGGGTCAATGGGATCATCTTCTCGCCTCACTGGACTCGGAGAGGCCCTCTGCAACGACACTTCAGGGTCGCCCGCTTCTGGAGTGGAGGAGTCCGGAGGAGGCATTTCACTCTCCATCATCTCTGGAAGAAGATCCCCCGAAGATGAGCTCATTTGAGAGGGGCTAAGGCCCGAACTACAAAATATATGCGGTGGTTATTTCCTCAGAAGAAAAAGATGGCATATCTGTACTGTCAAAGGTATATCGGGTCACTTATGACTCATGGGAGAATTGATCCCCCTGCGGACTTTGTGCGGCAACAGCGCCCCCCAAGGTGGGACCCTCTGTGGGAGACTTCTTCTCCCGTTTGGAAGCTTCGGCTTCCGAATCCCCGTGCGCAGTCCTTTTCCTCTTCTGGTCGCCTTCCCTCATGGAGACGCTCGCTCCCTTGGCTAGAATGGGCAGCGTTGGGGGCCCGCGTCCGCCCGCATTATCCTCCACAATATCTTCCTTCAAGGTCTCCGGGCAAGGTGCGGTCTGGAGAATCTTTTCCAATACCGGATTTTCCAAACCCTCAGGGAGGGGGGCCGAACACCGAATCAACTTCGCCTTTGTTAGCCAGTCCTGGTCAAAAAGTGAACTCTCAGAAATAACTTCGTAACAAAGTAGAGATAGCATGTTTGGCCGGAAGATGCCTTACCTGTTCGGCGGCACGGTTACTACTCAGACCCACGTCCTCGGTGATTTCCGGACACTCCATCTGAGGTCCGAAGAATGACTTGTACATCTCCTCGTGCATCGGGCCGGGAAAATTTTGAATAGCACGCGGTCCCTCGGGATTAAACTCCCAGAGGAGAAGAGGCCAGCGTTTGCAAGGCTGGACTTGACGAACCAGCATAACCTGTATCACCGCAACCAAACTGAAATCTCCATTGAAGAGATCTCGAATGCGGCCTTGCAGTATAGGCACGTCCTTGACTGGACCCCAGCTCAGACCTCTGCTGATCCACGATATCAGCTGTGGTGGGGGGCCCGAGCGGAACACAGGGGGACCCGCCCACTTGGCACTTCTAGGGGCCGTGATGTAGAACCACACCTGTTGCCACAATTCAGACACCTCTGGGATGGAACCTTTGGGACACGGAGCTCCCGTCATCTTGCGTATTGAGGCACCTCCACACGCTGCATGTTGCCCCTCGACCAGCTTTGGCTTCACTTCAAAGGTCTTGAGCCATAGGCCAAAGTGAGGGGTAACCCGGAGGAAGGCCTCGCACACGACAATAAATGTCGTGATATGAAGAAAGGAGTCTGGAGCTAGATCATGAAAATCTAGCCTGTAGTAAAACATCAAACCCCTGACGAAAGGATCCAGAGTAAGGCCTAGACCTCGGAGGAAGTGGGAAACGAACACGACGTTCTCGTTGGGTTCGGGGGTGGGGACGGCCTGCCCTCGGGGAGGCAGCCGATGCAAAATCTCGGTGGTCAGATATCTGGTCTCCCTCAACTTCTTGATGTCTTCTTCCGTGAAGGAGGAAGGCATCCATTGGCCTTGAAGGCTAGATCCGAACATGACTGAAGGTTCGGGGCGCCTGACCTGAACTTTGGGCGTTTGAGCTCGAGGTGGGGGAAGGATTCGATTGAGCACGGAAGGGAAAAATAAAAGCCTTGTCCCCTTTAGAAAGAGGGTGAATATCAAGCGTCCTCTCCGTGTCCGTTTGGACTTGCCTATAATCTAGGAGTCCTAGAAGCGGTTACCCACACCCGTATTGATGAGAATCCCGGGATAAGGGGACACGATCTCTGCTTTAACAAGACGTGCCAAGGAAACCGCCTCGCATGACGCGCTGAGGTGGGATAATGAAACGACTCGGATAAAGGCTTGGCCGTGGTGTGACACGCTACGGAACACGTCAGCAGATTAGATTGGTGTAAATATTATTCTCTCTATGGCAATACGTGGAAACTTATTTTGCAGAGCCGGACACTATCTTCGTGTTCAAAATCTTCTATGAAGTATTTGGAGGAGGAACCCGCCTTGCAATGCCGAAGACAATCTGCGTGCCGGACTCGTCGTCATTGAACCCTGGTTCAGGGGCTACTGAGGGAGTCCTGGAATAGGGGGTGTTCGGATAGCCGGACTATACCTTCAGCCGGACTCCTGGACTATGAAGATACAAGATTGAAGACTCTGTCCTGTGTCCGGAAGGGACTTTCCTTGGCATGGAAGGCAAGCTTGGCGATACGGATATGAAGATCTCCTACCATTGTAACCGACTTTGTGTAACCCTAACCCTCTCCGTTGTTTATATAAATCGGAGGGTTTTAGTCCGTAGGACAATGTACACATCAACAACCATACCATAGGCTAGCTTCTAGGGTTTAGCCTCCTCGATCTCGTGGTAGATCTACTCTTGTACTACCCATATCATCAATATTAATCAAGTAGGATGTAGGGTTTTACCTCCATGGAGAGGGCCCGAACCTGGGTAAAACTTCGTGTCCCTTGCCTCCTGTTACCATCCAGCCTAGACGCACAGTTTGGGACCCCCTACCCGAGATCCGCCGGTTTTGACACCGACACCGCCCCTTCAACATATATAAGGAGGGGCAGGGCATCCCAAGAGGGATAGGAAATAATCTCTAGGGCTAGAGACAACTAGGAGAGCCTGAGTTACGGCGACTCCCTCATGAGCATAATGAGACCTAGCCACAAACAACATGTAGGGTTGTTACCGGATGATGTTTCCCGGGGCCTGAAGCTGTCTAAACCCTTGTCTTGTGTGTTGATTCAGCTCGCGTCTCTCGATTCCGACCAACCCCTTCAAGCTACCACATAGATGCGTTGGCCTCACGACTAAGTCCTCACACTAGGACATCTGCCGTGACAATTCCACGACAGTTGGCGCCCACCGTGGGGCTGCGCACGGTGGTATTGAGTTCTTGGAGGGATTTTTCCAGGGTTCGACAAGCCCATGATTGTCCGGATGAAGAAGAGCCCGGCGGGAAGAGGATCTACGTCATCAACGAGCAGTTTGAACAAAACATATGTGATTAAGATCAAGAGAAATTAGGGTTGCAGTGTCTCGTGAGCCGTTGCTGATACGACCTGTCAAGATCCGTCGAGACCGAGGATAGATCAGTGTCAAAGCTCACGCATTTTGTCGATCGAAGGAGACGCGTCAAGTCAATACCGTATCTGAATCAATCCAAATTAGTACAATCCATGATCCATCATCGATGGTTCACGCACAACCGTTAAAAGCCTTAGGGGATTAAAAACAGCAAGGACAACTCTGGAGTCAACGATCAAAACCCCGAATCAAGATCCATCTTTGACTCTGCAATGCGTCACCGCCGACCATGTCAAGAGCCGCCATCGCAGACACATGCCAAGCCGCCGCTACCTTCAAATCGCCCGTCTCTGGAACACCGTGGATCTCGGTACCTCCAAGCCACCCTGGCTGGTCTCCTCGGCTTTAAAATTGTTGAGTCTGAGTCATTGTTGTTGTCTTGGGAGGCTTCCTAGCCACTTCCGAGCTGCCGTTGGGTCTTGCTGCTCCGAGTTTCTATCAACTGTCGTCTCCGAGTCGCTGGAGGAGTCGGCCTCTTTTGCCTCCGAATCATCGTCGTGGCCTCAGGCTGGACGGGGCCTTGCAACAAGCCACCCTCACAGCTGCGCCTCCATGGCCTCACCTGGGCTGCCGCACCTCAAGCTGGCCCTGCCTTCGCGGCCGTCTCCAATGTGTCCTTGAGCCGTCATCTACGCCCTGACCCGCGCCGTCGTGCCTCAAGTGACCCGGCCTCGTGGCCGTCTCCGTCATGACTTTGAGCCGGTTCCGCCTCCACGCGCCTCTGTGGACGAGCCCGCTTTAGGTTCGCCTTGAACCGCGCTGCCGCGTCTCTTGTCCGAACCGCCATGGTTTCTGCTGCTTCAGCCCGCCAGAGTCTACTCTGAATCGCCACCACGAGGCTCAAAGGAGAACCCGCGGGCTCATCCTTTGCTGGCACCTCTTTAATTTGCCCGGTGGCCCATCTGTGTTAAACCGCACTGCGCAGCCTCTGCCTTATTAGGGTCAGCTGCCCTTGCCGCGAAAAGCCAGCCTCGGTGTCGCCGAGCGGAAGATTCAACCATAGTACATGCCATATCTGCTGCAAAAGCCTCGACCATGACCTGGCTACCTACAACACCTGCCTCCGCCCGCCGCCGACAAGTCACCAATGGCAAGTTGTCTCCGAGCTACCACCGAGTGGTCGTTGTACCTCCACAGCCACGACCTGCTCCAAGCCGCTGCCGATTTAAGTGGCCTTCTGCCATGGCCTCTTTCTAAGCGGCTATTGTCCGCCCGGTTCGTCCGCGCCATCGACTCACCGGTGCATGATTGGCTGCTGTACTCCAACACCAGCTCGCCTGCGGCCCCCGGCTCTCTGCCGTCCTCCACAGCTACAATCCGCCATGGCCGGTTCTACCTCTGTCTCATGGGCTTTGCTACTGCCATGAGCCGCCGTGGCTGATACTGCCGTTGTTACTAGGTTTCACCTCACCTGCGATACCTCCTTTCACGCGGCCTTGTTACTCGCGAGATGCCGCAACTTGTAGCGACCAGACCTCAAATAGTCCGATCTCTGTGCTTTAGTGTCATCCCTGGATCAGTAATACTGAGACGCACAGTACTTGAAGGATTTATAACAGAGTAGCAATCACACACTTATTACATCGAATGTCTCAAAAGAAAACTTATTACAAAAAATATGGCTTAAGGCCATCTAATAACGATAATAGCGAAAGGCTTGGAAGATAAGTGAGTCCATCAACTCCAACGGCACCACTGAGTATAGAACCACGACCTAAAGGCACCTTACTCGTCGTCTGAAAAGTCTGCAACATGAACGTTGCACCCCGAAAACAGGTCAGCACATGGAGTATGCTGGCAATGTAACACATAGAGAGTAATGAAAGAATAAAGCTATACTACATGCATATATGGCTGGTGGAAAGCTCTATGGTTATGGTTTTTTGCATAAAGCCAATTTTCCCTACTACAAAGGAATAAATTTTATTTAACTATCATGGTGGTTGTTAAACATTGAGAAGATAGACTCCTCTTAGTCCCATTTAATTATCATCATTAAAACCCAACAGTATTAATTAAAGTAACATGATGAGATTCACATGATAATCCAAGTACTAGATACTCAAGACGTCCATAATCGGGGACACGGCTAACCGTGATTAGTTTATACACTCTGTAGAGGTTTGCGCACTTTTCCCCACCAGACTCGATCTCCTCCGTTGGTATTCTCGCACTGCATGATGTTTGAGAAATGGATGACCGAGGCATAGACTTTCAGAAGTGCTAACACCTTACGATCAGGTAGACAGTACCAACCTACATCCCCTACATCTGCTAGTCTACCACTGTAAGAGTTCGAACGACTTAGTCAACTATGCTAGAGCCCATAGTAGCTTGTGGCTGCACACGGAAGTTTCTAGTATGAATAATCTCATGATCCCTTTGAGCCTGGGTGGCGGTCCGTAAAGAAAAATAGGCAACCGCTGGAATACCCAGGTGCCTCAATCCACCCAGATGTGTGTTTAAGTTGCCACCTTAAATAAACCATTAATTTATCAATCTCACACCTGTCATGGATACACTCACCCAATCCACGTCTACTAGCATAGCATGGCATAATAAGCAAACGTAGAAGTAACTCCCAAGGGTTTGATAATAAAACAGGTAATAGGTACTACCTCATCTACTTCCCAAAACCCACGATTTAATTAGATCCTAATCATGCAATTGTTTGAGGATTGATCTGATGCAATAAAACTGGGTAGTAAAAAGGTATGATCAAAGTGTTACTTGTCTGCTGATGATCCGCGGAACCTAGAGATTCAAAGTAGAAAGCGGCGCACTCCGGGTACTCTATCGCAAACAAACAAGCATACAATAAGTACTCATCTAATGCACGGGTAAAAATAAAATAAGAAATCTAACCAGAAAGTTCAACTTAAGAACTCCGGTTTGCAAAAAGAATGAAATCGAACGAAACAACGAAAGTTAAACAGCGAAAGAAACAAACTTCATTTACTAATCTGGATCTAAGTCAAATTTAGCAGATGCAAAAACTTGTTTGAGTTGGTTAAACAGAAAGAGGGTTTCGAGACGAAACTCCAGGCGCTTGAATCGCCTGATTCTGATAAACGAGCGAAAGGATAAACTAAAACGAAAATCAGATCAAAAATCACGATCAGAAATAACCGCGGAAAATCCGAGAAAAATAAAAACTGACAAACAGATTAACGAACAAACGTTCGTTATCTGAAACTAAACGGTGAACGCATTCGTTAGAACGAACGAACAAGCAAACACTCGCTAAATAAAAGAACCGATAAAACTGATCGAAAAAAATAAACCCGGGGTTTCTAAAAAAACCGGATCGGTTTTTCTTAGAAAACCGGTGTGGCAGGCGGCTACCTCGGCTCGGGCTCCGGCGGGGCTCCGGTGGCGGTGGGCGGCGTGGGGTGGCGGGGCGGCGGTTCCTGGCGGCGGCGGCACAAGGCAGCGGGGGGGCGGTGGCATGCGGCGGCGGCGCAAGGCGGCGTGGTGGGGATGGCTTGCGGCGGCAGCGGCTCCGGCTGTGGGGCTCCAGGCGGGCCGGGTCGGTTTATTAAGGGGGGGTAGCGGCGGTGGCTTGTGGGAGGGGCTGAGGCGGCGTGGCCCTCCCGGACTCGGCGGTGGCGGCGATCGGGACTCCGGTCCCGATCCGGATGCGGGAGGTGGCGGCGGCTGGGTCGGCCCAGTCGTGCGCGTGGTGTTTTTTTTAAATAATCCCGCCGAACTAAGAAAAATCCTAGAAAAATAGATAAAAATCTAAAAATGCCAAAACAAATTTTCACCGTCTAAATAAAATATTTAGAACAAGATGAACATTTTCTTGGCCCTAAAATGCAGTTTTGAAAACCTGCAATTTTTCCTAAATTCAAATAAAATAGGGAGAAAATCCGAAATAAAATCTTACTTGATTTTTTATTAAACCTTCAATATTTCTTTATTATGGGAAAGTCATTTTATTCCCTCTCTCATATTTTTATTATATAAATAATTGAAGATAAAATAAATAAAATCAATGATCCTATTTTCAAAATTTGAGAAAAACTCAAATATGAAGATAACGAAATCCCCAACTCTCTTTGTGGGTCCTTGAGTTGCGTAGAATTTCTTGATCAGGCCAAAAGCAAATAAAATATGATATGCAGTGATGACCTAATGTATAACATTCCAAATTGAAAATTTGGGATGTTACAAACCTACCCCCTTAAGATGAATCTCGCCCTCAAGATTCGGGTTGGCTAGAAAATAGGTGAGGGTGGTCCTTCAGCAGTTCTTCCTCTCGCTCCAAGGTGGCTTCGTCTTCGGTGTGGTGGCTCCACTGGACGTTGCAAAACTTGATAACCTTGCTGCGGGTGACTCGGCTGGCATACTCGAGAATCTCGACTGGTTTCTCCTCATAAGTCAAATCACTATCCAACTGAATTGCTTCCAGTGGCACTGTATCTCTCAGCGGTATATCGGCCATCTCAGCATGGCACTTCTTCAACTGGGAAACGTGGAATACATCGTGAACTCCTGACAATCCTTCGGGCAATTCCAACTTGTAGGCAACTTTTCCCATACGTTGCAAAACTTTGTATGGTCCCACAAAACGTGGCGCTAACTTTCCCTTAACTCAAAAGCGCTTAACTCCCCGAAGTGGAGATACTCGAAGATAAACTCCGTCTCCGACTTCGTAAACTGTCTCCTCGCATTTAGAATCTGCGTAGCTCTTCTCCCTGGACTGGGCTACCTTGAGCCTATTGTGAATCAATTTCACCTTCTGTTCAGACTCCTTAATCAAATCCGGTCCAAACAACTGGCGCTCTCCAATTTCATCCCACGACAATGGGGTCCTGCACCTCCTTCTGTACAAGGTTTCGAAAGGGGCCATCTTCAAACTGGATTGATAACTGTTGTTGTAAGAGAAGTCTGCATATGGAAAATTGTCGTCCCAACTAGATCCATAATCTAGCGCACAAGCTCTCAGCATATCCTCCAAAATCTGATTGACTCTCTCGGTCTGTGTCGGTGTACTAGAGTGGGGGTACCCTAGTACCCCGAACTTGTGCACGGGCAGTCGCAGCATCCCGCGGCAAGGCTTGCCGGGTGACCGCCAAAGTCCTCCGTGGTCCCTTTGAAGACCATTCAAGAACAAAGTACTCAAACCAAGGCCCCGGCAAGAGGAGCTGGCCGGGAAGAAGACAAGACCCCGGCAAGAGGAGCTTGCCGGGAAGGCTATCAGCAGCATCTCGAGACCCCGGCAAGAGGAGCTTGCCGGGAAGGCCACTCAAAGCATACCAAGAAAACTTGCCGCGACGCGCCACGCGCCCAGGCAAGACCCGGTGAGCGACAAGCTCCCGGAAGCGACAAGACAACAACCGCGGCAAGGCACTTGCCGCGGGAAACCCCCACTTCGTGCTCGCGCTCCAGCACACCCGCCACGTGTCTCTCTGGGACCCTCCTGAGCACGTGTGGCAGGAGGCCGTGCAGCTAGGGGTGCATGGTGGCAAGCAGGCGCTGACAAGATAACCATCGTGGCAAACGGTGGCGTCCCTAGCGGTCCCTCTCGGTACTGTTTAGGCGACACAGATGGGCATTTAATGCCCTTGTCCCCTGCCGTCAGAGTTAGGTGCGATAACACTGTAGAAGGTAGCTGTGCCTACTACAGTACCTAGCTGTGCCTACTACGGCACCTTTCCATTTTTGCCCTTGACCTCCGTTGCTCTATGTCGGTAACCCCTTGAGCATATAAAAGGAGGCCCGAGTGCAACGGAGGGAGGGGGGAGCCATTTTCACACACTCACGCTCGGTCTCGCTAGCAGTTGGAGTGTATTGTAGCACTCCGCGCTCCCGAGCAAGAAACAAATACAAACCACAAAGCAGGAGTAGGGTTTTACGCATCCGTGCGGCCCGAACCTGGGTAAATCGCTCGCGTGCTTCGCCTCGATCTGCTCTTTGCGCACCCTCCGCCACCGCCGAACCGAAAGGGACCCGGTCCGCCGGTCCCATAGGTGCCCATGGATCAGCAACCCCGGCATCTTTGGCGCGCGAGGTAGGGGGCGTCGAAGTTGTGTGAACCAGATCCGGCGTTCTCGCGAACTAGATCTTCATCATCTTCGTCAACATGCCGCCGAAGAAGAAAGTTTCGGAGGCAGCTACTCCGTCCGCGCCAAGGGCCAAAGATAAGTTGCCAAAGTTTGAGCAACCGAATTTTTTAAATTTTAAGTTATCTCCCTTGAACGACCGCACTTTGTATGGAAAACCTGTGCGCGGAGGAGCCAAATCGTAGCTAGCTGCGCCCTTGCGTTGTTTCGAGCTCGCTCAACAACATTAAATGAGCTGCGGCCAGTTGCTTAACTAGCCGCGCCCTTGCATTGTTTCGAGCCTGCTCAACAACGTAAGTGAGCTGCGACTAGTTGCTTAACTAGCCGCGCCCTTACTTTGCTTCAAGCCCGCTCAGCAACTTAAGTGAGCTGCAGCTGGTTGCGACAAGGTTTCTTGCCGGTAGCGGCACCTCCAGCGGGCTGCTGACGTTCCGCACTCAGCACTCGCGGCTCAGGCGCCTGCACCGGCGAGTTCCCTAAAAGCGTAGGGCAAAAACATACAAAGGGAGGAATCAAGTAAAGGGAGTAACGTTGCAATCGTTGCCCACGGCCTCCTGACAAGTTTTGCTCCGGCAAGCTTGCCGGGGAACGTCACGCTCCGGCAGACCCGTAGGTTCTTGCCGTAGAAGCGGACGTTCTCGCAGCCGCAGAATTGCCTTTAGTCCTTGCTGTCGAGCCACGAGCTCCAGCATGGGCACAGCAGATTGTCCGCCTCCTTCAGACAGGAGAACTTCCCGAAGAGCAAGAAGAAGCGGAAAGAGTAGCCCGGCAGTCAAGTATGTACCAGTTTGTCGACAAGACACTGTACAGAAGAAGACTCAACGGTGCGAAATTGAAGTGTATTCATCGGGAAGACGGACAAAAGCTGTTGGCAGAAATGCATGGCAATCAAGAAAGGAAGGCTCCCTCGCGCGCAAGTTTGCCGGGGGGGAAAGGAGAAGATGATGGTATGGACCAGGCGTCGTTCAAGAGTTTCGCCTTGCCGGGAAGCAAACAACAGAAAAGATAAGTTGCCAAAGTTTGAGCAATCAGATTTTTTAAATTCTAAGTTATCTCCCCTGAACGGCCGCACCTTGTATGGAAAACCTATGCGCGAAGGAGCCAACTCGTAACTAGCTGCGCCCTTGCGTTGTTTCGAGCTAGCTCAACAACATTAAGTGAACTGCGGCCAGTTGTTAACTAGCCGCGCCCTTGCATTTTTTCGAGCCTGCTCAACAACGTAAGTGAGCTGCGACTAGTTGCTTAACTAGCCGCGCCCTTAGTTTGCTTCGAGCCCGCTCAGCAACTTAAGTGAGCTGCAGCTAGTTGCGACAAGGTTTCTTGTCGGCGGCGGCACCGCCAACGGGCTGCTGACGTTCCGCACTCAGCGCTCGCGGCTCAGGTGCCTGCACCGGCAAGTTCCCTAAAAGCGTTGGGTAAAAGCATACCAGGCAAGGAATCAAGTAAAGGGGAATAACATAGCGATCACTGCCCATAAGAAAGTTATATTACAAAATAGCTTGTCGCAGCTCTAACAGATGCTTTCGATGACATAGCTAGCAGCGACAAGGAAGCAGACAGCCTAGTCAACGCGGTCGCCCTCAACCCTCTTGATCCCGCCCACCTTGTCGACAATGGGTGCGACAAGGGCCTTGAGCTCCTCCTGATCGATATCAGGCGGCAAGGGTCTGAGGACGTTGTTGAGGCGGAGGCCTGGATTGCGGAAGGCCACCTTCATCAACACCTTCTGAAGGGCTCCCGCACAGATCTCGCGCGACTCGTCGGCCAGCTGCTTCGGGATCCTATCTCGGAGTCGCTGAAGGGCCGTCGCCACGCCCTTGAAGAACAGGACGAGCTTGGCGTTGGGCTGGAGGTTGTCATCGGAGGGATACCCAAAATCTTCCACCCCCAGCTGCGCTAGCTCCTTGTCAATATCTATGGCGGCGTTCACCAGACTCTTCGTCCAGTGCGTCACAGTCTCCCTGAAGGCGTTCTGGGTGGTGGCAGCGCTCTCCAGCAGCGCCTTGTCGGCCTTGATTTCCTCCTTCAAGGCCGCCTCCCGCTTCTTGGCGCTGTCCAGAGTCTTGGTCAAAGTGGTTAGCTTCAACTCAAGATCCACGTTGGAGGCCTTGGCGACGCTGAGCTCCTTGCCCTTCTCGGAGAGATCGGCCTCCAGCCGCGCCACCTTCGTCTTCAACTCCTCCTTGGCGGCCTCGGCGGTGGCGGCGGCGTCCTCCGCTTGTTTGAGGGCTCCGCCAAGCTTCTCCTCGCGTGCGGCAAGCTCCTCCTCGTGAGCGTCGAGGTTGACCTTCCGCTGCGCCAGCTCGCCCTCCCCCGCAGCTAGCTTCACAGCAGCAAGTCGCTGCAGCTCTTCGGCTTCGGCCTTCTCGAGGAGAAAGGCCTTCTGCGCTTCAGCGAGCTGCTCCCGCTCCTCCGCCAGGGATCGGACGGCTTCCCGATGGAAGCCCTTGAGCTCCTCCGCGCGCCTTTTGATGTTAGCTCCCGCCTTCGCGACAAGTGCCTCGCGGGATTCCAGCTTGGCTTGCCGTGCGCGGTAGAGCGACATCAACTTCCGCAGCAGCCGCTCTTCTTCGGGCTCGTTCCTGCTGCCGCTTGGCGCGTCGACTAGCTTCAACGCCGCGGAGGCGAGCACTTCTCCGTCGAAGATCTCCCCTTCGACCGGCGCCCTGGAGCTTGACGCCCAGGGGAGGTTGATGAAGACGCCTTCGCCGGCCTCCAAGGAAACGCCCGGCTGAGGCTCCTCGGTGCTTGGCGCTGCGGCTTCGGCAGACGGGTCGGCGGTCGGTGTAGCACCCGGCGCTCCTGTGGCCTCGGGGCCGTCAGTATGATCGCCCGATCCCTCGCCAGTTGCTATGGCGTCAGCCTTGGCGGCCTCCACACCGGCGGCATCTCCAGCACCGGCTGATTCGTCGGCGGCGACCTCGGTCTCCATCTGCTCCGCAGCGGATGGATCTGACGGCCAGAGAAGGGGAGGAGAGTCAGACAAAATCCAGCAAAAACCTAGAAAGATCAAAAGAAGAAGAACCCAGGGGAAATTTTGAAGCAAGAAGAGTACCTGCGCCAGGCTCTGCGGTCGTGGTCTCCATCGTCGGGGGGCCGCTGGCGCTGTCCCTCACCGGAGAACCCTCCCTTGCCGGAGACTTCTCCCTCACCGGGGAGCCTTCCCTTGCCGGAGGGTTCTCCCTTGTCGGGGAATTCTCCCTTGGCTCCTGGAGGGGCTGCTCGGCTCCTGCACAAATCAACAAACAGATATCAGCAAAGACAAGTACCCATGCACGCCTCGCCGCGGAAAGTAATTCATACACTTACGCTGGGGGCTGCCCTGGAGGAAAGTCGCTGGCTCCGGCAAGGTTGTCTCGGGCACGCCACCTGCTGTCGCGGTGGGCTCGTCCTCGACGATGATCACCGGGTCCTTAGCTCTCTTTGCCGCTCTCTGGGCTAGAGTCCTAAAGAGGAACGGATTCAGGGAAAAGCAAGTGAGAAACAAGACTAACAGCAAAAACTGAAGAACTGCTAGTACAGCAGGAGAAGCTTACTCTTCTTCTTCCTCCTCGTCGGAGCTCAACGCGGAGAAGTCGAAGCCCGGCGCGCGCCCGGCGGGAGGAGGTGGAGGAGAAGCCTCCCTTGGCCGCTTGGCGGGAGCAGTGGCAGCGGTCTGAGAAGACCCCGCTCCGGCTGTCGGCGCGGCGTGAGTGGCGGTAGGGACTGAAGCGGTGGTCCGGCTAGACTCCGCTCCAGTTGCCGTCGCAGCATGAGGCACTCCCGCGGCAACGGTGTTTGCCGCGGTGGAGCGTGTCACACGGCATGCTGACTGTTGACCCGCTTGCCGCTCCGCCACGTCACCGACCTTGCGGAGACGCCTTCTTGGTGGGGATGGGGGCTCTGCTTCTGGTGGGCTGTTCGGAGACAAGGAGGAAGAGGAGTCGATTTGCCACGAGCTGCTCGTGTCCTTGGCGGGCTCGCTCGGCTCGGCGTCTTGCCCGGAAAGCCCCTTCTTGCCAGCAGGCTCCCCTCGTTCGGCGCGGCTAGCCACTTCTGTTGCATCTGCCTCCACCATGGTGAACCCAAACTCGCCCGCGGCTGCGGCTGCCGCCGTCTCCTCCAGCCTGGTGGCGATGAGCGCCATCTGCGCGTCGGTGGTGTCGCGGGTGAGGCCGTCCTTCTCGTCGGGGCGGACTGGCACTTCCACCAAGTCGTCGAAGAACTGCTGAACGACCTTGTCGGCAGGCTCCTGCCAAGTCGGCACAATCCCGTGCGAGTCGCACTCCGACATCATTGCACGGATGCGGTCAAGCGCGGAATTGTTGCACAAAGGCACGACGCCCCCCGGCAACCTGAACACCTCGGGATGCTGGGGGTCATATTTGAACAACTCCTGCAGCATCGCGTCGAGCTCCAGGACTGTGAAGTTATAGTTGAGGCCCGGCCGCAACCTCATAATGTCTGCCGCGTTCTTAAACTCCCAAGTGGGCCTCCCCCGTTCCTGCAGGGGGGCGATGCGGCGGCGAAGGAAGTCTGCGCCAACAGCGCCAATAGTAAGCCCGGCGAGCCTGAGGCACAGGATCCTAGTGACAGCGATTCTCAGCCTGTCATCCTCCGGGGCCAGGTCGCTCCAATCGCTGCCGCGTGCTACTGAGGTTTGGCGCGGGTGGTGAATGGCTGCGGATCCTCTTCGTCAATCCAGCACCAATCCGCTCTCCACTCCTCCCACTTGCCGCGGAACTCTCCCTCCAGATAGGTCTCCTTCTTGCCGGCCCTTGAGATCCAGGCAATCCCGCCGGATAGAGTCTCTCCCCTCTCTACTCGGGGGATGCATAAGTGGCGGAAGAGGGCTACGTTGGGAAGGACTCCGACAAAGTTTTCGCAGAGATGTGCGAAAACTGCCATCGTCAGGACGGCGTTGGGGGTGAAGTCGAGGAGGTGGAATCCATAGGTGTTCATGATGTCGCAGAAGAAATCAGAGAAGGGCGGGCAGAGCCCGCAGTAGAAGAACAATGCGAAGAAGGGGTACCCGTTCGGAGCCCTCTCCCAAGCGGCGGCGGGGAGAACCTTTGTGCGCGGATGCGCACGCGTCTCCGCCGACCAGAATAGATAGTAGTCCTCCCTCAGCTTCTTCGCGCCGAGCTTGGGGGGGAAACGGATCGCACCTTCCGCAGCGCCGCGAGCCGCTGCGCCTCGGTCGTCTTCACGGTCTTCCCCTTGTCGGCTTTTGGAGCCATGGCGGAAGCAGTGGAGGAGGTCGACGGCGTTGGGGGTGCTAATGGCGATGGGGGGCGGAGCGCTGCTCTCTCTCTCAGCTTTGGGGAGGCGAGGAAGCGGTGGAGATTTCTGAGATTGGGAACAGCAACGGGCGAGTGGCCCAACTGCCCCTATTTCCCCTGCCTTTAAAGGGGGAGGGGGGCGGACGTTCCGCATTTCCGAGTAAAGAAACCCCCACGACCTCTCCCACGACGCCGCACTCAACGCGTGCCGTTCGGGGAGGGTGCGGTGGATACGGAGGGAGATTCGGCGTAACCTAGGCCGCGCGTACCCGTGCACTGTTTTGGGCCTGGCCCAACAGCGCTCGGCACCGTGTCTGGCCCAGGCCCGGGGGCTCCTGTCGGTGTACTAGAGTGGGGGTACCCTAGTACCCCGAACTTGTGCATGGGCAGTCGCAGCATCCCGCGGCAAGGCTTGCCGGGTGACCGCCAAGGTCCTCCGTGGTCCCTTTGAAGACCATTCAAGAACAAAGTACTCAAACCAAGGCCCCGGCAAGAGGAGCTGGCCGGGAAGAAGACAAGACCCCGGCAAGAGGAGCTTGCCGGGAAGGCTATCAGCAGCATCTTGAGACCCCAGCAAGAGGAGCTTGCCGGGAAGGCCACTCAAAGCATACCAAGAAAACTTGCCGCGACGCGCCACGCGCCCAGGCAAGACCCGATGAGCGACAAGCTCCCGGACGCGACAAGACAACAACCGCGGCAAGGCGCTTGCCGCGGGAAACCCCCACTTCGTGCCCGCGCTCCAGCACACCCGCCACGTGTCGCTCTGGGACCCTCCTGAGCATGCGTGGCAGGAGGCCGTGCAGCTAGGGGTGCGCGGTGGCAAGCAGGCGCTGACAAGATAACCATCGTGGCAAATGGTGGCGTCCCTAGCGGTCCCTCTCGGTACTGTTTAGGCGACACAGACTGGCATTTAATGCCCTTGTCCCCTGCCGTCAGAGTTCGGTGCGATAACACTGTAGCAGGTAGTTGTGCCTACTACAGCACCTAGCTGTGCCTACTACGCCACCTTTCCATTTTTTCCCTGGACCTCCGTTGCTCTATGTCGGTAACCCCTTGAGCATATAAATGGAGGCCCGAGTGCAACGGAGGGAGGGGGAGCCATTTTCACACACTCACGCTCGGTCTCGCTAGCAGTTGGAGTGTACTGTAGCACTCCGCGCTCCCGAGCAAGAAACCAATACAAACCACAAAGCAGGAGTAGGGTTTTACGCATCCGTGCGGCCCGAACCTAGGTAAATCGCTCGCATGCTTCGCCTCGATCTGCTCTTTGCGCACCCTCCGCCCCCGCCGAACCGAAAGGGACCCGGTCCGCCGGTCCCATAGGTGCCCGTGGATCAGCAACCCCAGCAGTCTGTCCATCTATCTGCGGATGAAAAACTGTACTGAACTCTAGCCTGGTACCCAAAGTTTCGTGCAACTGATTCTAGGACCTTGAGGTAAACTGCGTTCCTCTGTCGGATACAATGCTCCTAGGAAATCCATGCAGACATACGATCCTGGTCATGTATATCTTTGCCAACTTAGCACTGGTGTAAGTGGTCTTTACTGGGATGAAATGAGCTACCTTCATCAAGCGATCGACTACAACTCATATCGAGTCATATCCTGAACGGGTCCTGGGTAATCCCGTGATGAAATCCATGCCTAGCTTATCCCACTTCCATTCGGGTATCGGCAATGGTTGTAGTAATCCTGCTGGCTTCTGATGCTCTGCCTTTACCTTCTAACATACATCACAAACTGCTACATACTCTGCAATATCCTTGTTCATCCCGGTCCACCAGAAAGTATCCTTCAAATCCAAATACATCTTGGTATTTCCTGGGTGAATCAAATATGGTGAATCATGGGCCTCCTACAGAATCAACTTCCTGATCTCCAGGTCATTAGGCACATAAACACGGTCTTCAAACCATAGGGTATCGTGCTCATCCTCACGAAATCCTTTAACTTATCCTTTGCTCATCTTCTACTTTATAGAGGCAACCTCCTTGTCAGTCTTCTGAGCTTCTCTGGTCTTATCCATCAAAGTAGATTGGATCTCCAATGCTGCTACATAGCCTCTTGGAACTATCTCCAAATAGAGCTCACGAAGGTCTTCGGCTAACACCTTCGCTAAATCTCCCGTCATTAGTGTGTTGACATGGCTCTTACGGCTCAGTGCATCGGCTACTACTTTAGCCTTTCCGGGATGATAATGCAATCTCATATCATAATCCTTGATGAGCTCCAACCATATCATTTGCCTGAGATTTAGCTCCTTCTACGTGGAAATATACTTCAAACTCTTGTGATCCATGTATACTTCACAATGGTTTCCAATGAGAAAATGTCTCCAAGTCTTCAATGCATGCACTACGACTGCTAACTCCAAATCATGCGTGGCATAATTCAACTCATGAGGTTTCAGCTGTCGTGAAGCATACGAAACAACTCTTCCCTCCTGCGTAAGCACTACTCCAAGTCCTCGACGTGAAGCGTCGCAATATACCTCATAATCCTTGCGCTAATCTGTCAAAATCAACACTGGCGAGGTAACCAAACATTTCTTTAACTCCTGGAAACTGGCCTCACATTCCTCAGTCCATTTGAACTTGGTATCCTTCTTCAACAACTCCGTCATAGGCTTCGCAATTTTTAAGAAATTCTCTATGAATCTCCGGTAGTATCCTGCAAGTCCAAGAAAACTCCGGATCTCTCCAACTGTTGTTGGTGCTTCCCAATTTGTCACAATGACAACCTTGGTGGGATCTACTTCTATACCTTCTGCGGATATAACGTGTCCGAGCAATCCAACTTCCTTCAACCAAAACTCACATTTGCTGAACTTGGCATATAGCTGATGTTCTCTGAGCTTCTCAAGTACCAAACGCAAATGCTCCTTATGCTCATCTTAATTCTTTGAGTAGACCAAAATATCATCAATGAACACCACGACAAACTTATCCAAAAACTCCATAAACACCTTGTTCACCATGTTCATGAAATATGAAGGTGCGTTAGTCAGACCAAATGACATAACAGTATACTCGTACAGCCCATACCTGGTGGTAAAAGCCGTTTTAGGTATATCCTGCTCTCGAATTTTTAACTGATGGTATCCTAATCGCAGATCGATCTTGGAAAATACCTTAGCTCCTTGCAATCGATCAAACAGATCATTGATCATCGGCAGTGGGTACTTGTTCTTGATTGTTACTTCATTCAATCCTCGATAATCAACAACCATCCTTAACGATCCATCCTTCTTCTCCACTAGAAGTACTGGCGATCCCCAAGGCGAAGAACTTGGGCAAATATAACCTTTATCCAGTAACTCCTTAATTTGCTTCTTAATCCCCTCCAAATCTTTTGCGGGCATCCTGTGTGGTCTCTTAGATATGGGCCCTGTGCCTGGCAAAAGCTCAATCAAAAACTCAATATCTCTATCAGGTGGCATGCCTGGCAACTCCTCTGGAAATACGTCAGGGAGATCCTTCACCACTGGTACTTCCTCCTACACAATTCCTGATAAGGAATTTACTTGAGTCCTCTTCGGCACATGCCGGGATACATACTTGATCCTTCTTCCTTCTGGCGTCGTAAGCAAAATTGACTTAATCACGCATTCAATGTTCCCTCCATACTTTGATAACCAATCCATGCCTAATATCACATCTAATCCTTGAGATTCCAATACTATTAGGTCCGAGGGAAATACATAGTTACCAATTCTTAATGGTAACCGATCACACCATAGACTAGCCATATACTCTGCTCTAGGCGAGGTTACTAACATTGGTGAGCTAAGGGCTTGGGTTGGCAGTTTATACTTATCCACAAACCCCCTTGAGATGTTTGAATGCGATGCACCAGTATAAAAAAGAACGAGTGCAGTAAATGACTTAACCAGAAACTTACCTATTACTGCATCTGGCTGAGTTTCAACCTCCTCCACGTTAACATGGTTTACCTGTCCCCTATTGAAAGGGTTCGGCTTCTTCCCAGAGCTTACATTGCCATTTCCATTCTGGGCTTCAGGACATTCATTGGCGTAATGTCCAGTCTTCTGGCACTTATAGCAAGTGACTTGGCTCAGGTCTCTCTTGGCTGGTGTTGATGGGTTGGTACGGTTCTGGCCGTTGCTTCCTCCGTTCCCATTACCATTCTTGGGGCCATTATGATTGTGGGAGCTGCCTCCTCCATGGGTATGCTGAAAATGCCCTCCCGGTTTCGGGGTAAAACGTGGCTTCTGCTGAGCTCCAGAATTGTACTTCCCATGTCCATACTTCCTCTTGCGGTTTTCAATCTGCTGCTGCTTCCCTTCAATCATAAGAGCGCAATCTACCAACTCCTGGTAGTTGTTGAAGCTTGCTACCATCAACTGCATGCTCAACTCATCATTCAGTCCTTCCAGAAACTTCTGCTGCTTAGCTGCATCCGTAGCAACATCATTTGGGGCATAACGTGCTATCTTACTAAAGTCATCCACATACTGGCCAATTGTCCGTCCTCCTTGGCGCAAGTTGCGAAACTCACGCTTCTTCATGGCCATAGCTCCTGCTGAAACATGGGCTGCACGGAAAGCCTGCTGAAATTGGTCCCATGTCACCATGGCTATAGGGCAGGTGACAGTGTAATTTTCCCACCATGATGCTGCTGGTCC
The DNA here is from genome assembly GCF_002162155.2 of Triticum dicoccoides. Lineage (NCBI taxonomy): Eukaryota > Viridiplantae > Streptophyta > Magnoliopsida > Poales > Poaceae > Triticum > Triticum dicoccoides. The sequence continues at coordinate 621,581,654 of NC_041388.1, read as the reverse complement.
ATCCAACTGATGTGCGGCAAAGCGCACCTTCTTAGCATCAGTACATCCTGTAGTGGTTAACTCCCTTCCAATCTTGCGGAGCCAATCATCTGCTACTATAGGCTCGGTGCTACTAGAGAACACCGGCGGATTCAGCCTAAGAAAACGGGTTAAGTGATCAACAGGTGGTGGTGGTGGTGGGTTGTTGTTGTTGTTGTTCCCCTGATTCTGATTATGGACTAGAAACTGCATCAACGTGTTCTGCTGCTGGATCAACTGAGTGAGCTCTAGTGGGAAAGCAAATCCATTGTCACATCTCGGAGGCATCTGGGGTTTAGAAAAGATGAGAATATAGAATAGAATGATGTCTAGAGGGAAAACACTACCCATATGCACATGAGGCAAATGCAAACAAAATCACTTCATTCAATCAAACAAGGGCATACAATGGTCTATCTATTGTTACAAAAAAGTGCTCGGGCTATACTAGATACATGGGAGAATACTACTACTGTTATGGTGGTCGACTAGAAAACTGCTCCGATGAAGACTACATGATCTCTGCTCCATCTTCATCAACATAGTCAACATCGCTATTGTCTGGGTCCGAGTCGGTGTTGTCGATGATGATGTAGTTCTCTGGACAAGTGCAATCTTCATCTTTTCCTCCAGTTGCGGGAAATCCCATGAACACTTTTAGCTTCTTCTTCAGATCATCATTCTTCTCTACTAGTGTTGCTATTTCCTCCTCATATCCATCGCGTGTAGACTTGAGTTGTTCCTCCAGCTCCGTGATCTTGGTCATGGCTTTCTTCGGGTCTATCATGTCTGCACACATCTGGTTCTCCTGGCGTCGAATGTGCTGGTTTAACTCCTGGATGAAAGCTGCAATTGATCTATCCTTCCTGGTGCTGATCATCTCCCATTGCTCATCTCAGCGCCCACAAATCTGGTAGAGAGTATCCTTGAGATCCTTGTGGTAAACTTCTCCAATGCGCCCATAGTGATGTGGGCTGCCATGCTCTTTCCTAGACTCCAGGTTGGTGCATCAAAGGAAAACTCTATAGGCTCAGTGACGGGCATGAACGTCCTTCCTGGAGCTTGAACTTGAATCATCCAATGTTCCTCTTTAGGTAAAGTGGCATTGTAGGTCCCGGTGAAGCTTGGTACTCCGATGTTCAGGTATCTAGTGACTTCCTTCAAGTGACGTCCAAAGGGTGTATCTTCATCGGGTTGCATGAACTTGTTCCTTGCATCCGCCATCCTAAAAGAGTAGAAAAGATGAGGATTCAGAAATGAGAAGAGTGAGTAGTGATCTAGGGCTTTTAGCTTAGTGGTCGTGTCATACAGTCAGCGTGTGCTCTGATACCATCTTGTAGCGACCAGACCTCAAACAGTCTGATCTTTGTGCTTTAGTGTCATCCCTGGATCAGTAATGCTGACACGCACAGTACTTGAAGGATTTATAACAGAGTAGCAATCACACACTTATTACATCGGATGTCTCAAAAGAAAACTTATTACAATAAATATGTCTCAAGGCCATCTAATAACGATAACAGTGGAAGGCTTGGAAGATAAGTGAGTCCATCAACTCCAATGGCATCACTGAGTATAGAACCATGACCTAAAGGCACCTTACTCGTCGTCTGAAAAGTCTGCAACATGAACGTTGCAGCCCGAAAACGGGTCAACACATGGAATATGCTGGCAATGTAACACATAGAGAGTAATGAAAGAATAAAGATATACTACATGCATATATGGCTGGTGGAAAGCTCTATGGTTACGGTTTTTTGCATAAAGCTAAATTTTCCCTACTTCAAAGGAATAAATTTTATTTAACTATCATGGTGGTTGTTAAACATTGAGAAGATAGACATCCTCTCAATATCATTTAAGTATCATCATTAAAACCCAACAGTATTAATTAAAGTAACATGATGAGATTCACATGATAATCCAAGTACTAGATACTTAAGATGTCCATAACCGGGGACACGGCTAACCATGATTAGTTTATACACTCTGCAGAGGTTTGCACACTTTTCCCCACAAGACTCGATCTTCTCCGTTGGGATTCTCACACTGCATGATGTTTGAGAAACGGATGACCGAGACATAGTCTTTCAGAAGTGCTAGCACCTTACGATCAGGTAGACAGTACCAACCTACATCCCCTACATCCGCTAGTCTACCACTGTAAGAGTTCACACGACTTAGTCAACTATGCTAGAGCCCATAGTAGCTTGTGGCTGCACATGGAAGTTTCTAGTATGAATAATCTCATAATCCCTTGGAGCCTGGGTGGCGGTCCATAAAGAAAAACAGGCAATCGCTGGAATACCCAGGTGCCTCAATCCACCCAGATGTGTGTTTAAGTTGCCACCTTAAATAAACCATTAATTTATCAATCTCACACCTGTCAGGATACACTCACCCAATCCACGTCTACTAGCATAGCATGGCATAATAAGCAAACGTAGAAGTAACTCCCAAGGGTTTGATAATAAAACAAGTAATAGGTACTACCTCATCTACTTCACAAAACCCACGATTTAATTAGATCCTAATCATGCAATTGTTTGAGGATTGATCTAATGCAATAAAACTGGGTAGTAAAAAGGTATGATCAAAGTGTTACTTGCCTTGCTGATGATCCGCAAAACCTAGAGATTCAAAGTAGCGAGCGGCGCACTCCGGGTACTCTATCGCAAACAAACAAGCATACAATAAGTACTCATCTAGTGCACGGGTAAAACTCAAATAAGAAATCTAACCAGAAAGTTCAACTTAAGAACTCCGGTTTGCAAAAAGAATCAAATCGAGCGAAACAACGAAAGTCAAACAACGAAAGAAACAAACTTCGTTTACTAATCTGGATCTAATTCAAATTTTACAGATGCAAAAACTTGTTTGAGTTGGTTAAACCGAAAGAGGGTTTCGAGATGAAACTCCAGGCGCTTGAATTGCCTGATTCCGATAAACGAGTGAAAAGATAAACTAAAACGAAAATCGGATCAGAAATCGCGATCAGAAATAATCGCGGAAAATCCGAGAAAAAGAAAAACTGACGAACAGATTAACGAACGAACGTTCATTATCTGAAACTAAACGGTGAACGCGTTCGTTAAAATGAACGAACGAGTGAAAGCTCGCTAAATAAAAGAACCGATAAAACCGATCTAAAAAAATAAACCTGGGCTTTCTAAAAAAAACCGGATCGGTTTCTCTTAGAAAACTGGGGTGGCGGGCGGCTACCTCGGCTCGGGCTCCGGCGGGGTCCGGCAGCGCTCCGGTGGTGGCAGGGCGGCGTGGGGTGGCAGGGCGGCGGCT
>NC_041388.1:621572393-621577923 GCF_002162155.2 Triticum dicoccoides | reverse complement strand
CGGCGGCGCAAGGCGGCGGGGCGGCGATGGCTTGCGGCGGCGGTGGCTCCGGTTGTGGGGCTCAAGGGGGGTCCGTTTATAAGGGGGGGTGGCGGCGGTGGCTTGCGAGAGGGGCTGAGGCGGCGTGGCCCTCCCGGACTCGGCGGTGGCGGCGATCGGGACTCCTGTCCCGATCCGGATGTGGGAGGCGGCAGCGGCTTGGCCGGCTCGGCTGGGCCTTCGGCCCAGTCGGGCGCGCGGGAGTTTTTTTTTAGAAAAAATAATCCAGCCGAACTAAGAAAAATCCTAGATAAATAAATAATAATCTAAAAATGCCAAAACAAATTTTCATCGTCTAAATAAAATATTTAGAACATGATGAACATTTTCTTGGCCCTAAAATGCAGTTTTGAAAACATGCAATTTTTCCTAAATTCAAATAAAATAGCGAGAAAATCTGAAATAAAATATTACTTGCTTTTTATTAAACCTTCAATATTTCTTCATTATGGGAAAGTCATTTTACTCCCTCTCTCATATTTTTATTATAGAAATAATTGAAGATAAAATAAATAAAATCAATGATCCTATTTTCAAAATTTGAGAAAAACTCAAATATGAAGATAACAAAATCCCCAACTCTCTCCGTGGGTCCTTGAGTTGCGTAGAATTTTTGGATCAGGCCAAAAGCAAATAAAATATGATATGCAGTGATGACCTAATGTATAACATTCCAAATTGAAAATTTGGGATGTTACACAGCTGTGACCCGCCGCGGGTGAGCCGCCTTCACCGCGGCCAACCTCCAACCCTGTCACATCCCTATTTCTGGTATGATCCTAGGCTTGCTTTGTGCATCATGTTTAAATTTCAAATGAAGTTGAAATGGGGATGTTTCAAACCCTAGCACCAAAGAAAATTCAAATAGGTTCAAATTAAAATTGGAATTTCAATAAACCCAAAATGCTCTTCAAAAATGTTCATGGTCTTTGGAAAATGTTGCAAACAACAACCAGAGGTGATGCACATTTTTGCTAAACATTTTGGATTTTTGAAGGAACCCATATGTATTTGAATTGGAGCTATTTAAAATAATATAAATATTTTAGAGGCTCCAAAAATGTTGGAATTTGGTGAGGGCCTCTGGTATATTATCAGATTACAAAAACCTATATCTACCATCCATATTGCACTTGTATCACCATCTCTTCGCCAAACTAGTGCACCTATACAATTTACCATTGTATTGGGTGTGTTGGGGACACAAGAGACTCTTTGTTATTTGATTGCAGGGTTTTTTGAGAGGGACCATCTTCATCCTACGCCTCCCATGGATTGATAAACTTAGGTCATCTACTTGAGGGAAATTTGCTACTGTCCTACAAACCTCTGCACTTGGAGCCCAACAACGTCTACAAGAAGAAGGTTGTGTAGTAGACATCTAGCTATTTTCTGGCACCGTTGACGGGGAGGTTAGCACTTGAAGGTATATCTTTAGATCTTCCAATCGGATATTTTAGTTTCTTGTTTTATCGCTAGTTTAGTCTATAAAAGAAAACTACAAAAAATGGAATTAAGGTTGCCTCATATGCTCCATCTTCTTAATGTCTTTCATCAAAATAAGGATTCCGATAATTGTGCCAAAGTGTTAGAAGAAGAATGCATTAAAATGTTTGACACTAAATCTTTGAATGACGAGCATGATTGCAATGTTGTTAGTATGAATTCTTTGAATATCCATGATGCCAATGATATGCAAAGCCACAAGCTTGGGGATGCTATGTTTGATGAAGATGATATTTTTAGTCCCCCAAATTTTGATGAGAAAATTTATTATGATGATAGCATGCCCCCTATTTATGACGATTATTGTGATGACATGTATGCTATAAAGAATAATGATATCCATGAAACTTGTCATCCTGATTTTAACTGTCAATTGGATTATGCCTCACATGATAGTTATTTCGTTCAGTTTGCTCCCACTAGTATTGATGAGAACAGATTTGCTTATGTGGAGAGTAATGAAATGTCTATGCTTGTAGATCATGAAAAGAATGATTTATGTGATGATGATATTGTTGAATTCATTCATGATGCTACTTAAAATTATTATGAGGGAGGAATATATGCTTGTAGGAGTTGCAATAATATCAAGTTTCCTCTCTATGTGTTGAAAATCTTGAAGTTATCCTTATTTTACCTTCCTATGCAAGTTGATTCTTGTTCCCACAAGTTGTTTGCTCACAAAATCCCTATGCATAGCAAGTGGGTTAGACTTAAATGTGCTTGTCGTATGCTTCATGATGCTCCCGTTATGTTTCAATTCTTATCTTTTATGTGAGCATCATTGAAATTATCATGCCTAGCTAGAAAGGCATTAAAGAAAAGCACTTGTTGGGAGACAACCCAACATTTATACCTACTATTTTTGTGTGTCCACATGATTAAGCTACTGTAGTAATCATGTTTTATAGCTTTTGTTTCAATAAAGTGCCAAGTAAAGCCTTTAGGATCTTCTTGGGTGATTGTTGTTTGATCTTGCTGATAAAAACAGACAGTACGCACTCACTAAAATAATTATCATTTTTTACCAGAGAGCGATAAAATACCAATTCCAACTGTAGTAGATCAATATACTTTGTATCCTAGTCGTCCTAACTTTTCATAATTTTTGGAGTTACAGAAGTATTCGAAACCTCCAGATTGCTATAGACTGTTCTGTTTTTGATAGATTCTATTTTCGATGCATAGTTTGCTTGTTTTGTAGTTTCTATTGCTTATATTGCTTAAAACAAATTGTAGAAATGATATGGTACAGTAGGCTTCATGCGAGAAAAATTATAAATCTTGTCTTGACAGTACCTAAGTGGTGATTTGCTTTCTTATGCTAACGGAACTTACGAGTTTTCTGTTGAGTTTTGTGTTGTGAAGTTTTCATGTTTTGGGTAAAGATTCGATGGACTAGGAATAAGGAGTGGCAATAGCCAAATCTTGGGGATGCCCAAGGCACCCCAAGGTAATATTCAAGGAAAACCAAGAGCCTAAGCTTGGGGATGCCCCGGAAGGCATCCCCTCTTTCGTCTTCGTTCATCGATAACTTTACTTGAGCTATATTTTTATTCACCACATGATATGCTTGGAGCGTCAATTTATTTTATTAGGATTTTCTTGCTGTTTGAATAAAGTACTTAAGATCTGAAATTTTATTTACGAGAAGGAGTCTTCACATAGTTACATAATTATTCGACTACTCATTGATCTTCACTTATATCTTTTGGAGTAGTTTGTCATTTGCTCTAGTGCTTCACTTATATCTTTTTAGAGCACGGCGGTGGTTTTATTTTGAAGAAATAGATGAACTCTCATGCTTCACTTATATTATTTTGAGAGTCTTTTAGAATAGCATGTTAATTTGCTTTGGTTATAAAATTAGTCCTACTATGATGGGCATTCAAGATGGTATAATAAAAACTTTCATATAGAATGCATTAAATACTATGAGAAGTTTGATACTTGATAATTATTTGGAGATATAAAGATGGTGATATTAGAGTCGTGCTAGTTGAGTAATTGTGAAATTGAGAAATACTTGTGTTAAGGTTGGCAAGTCCCGTAGCATGCACGTATCGTAACTATTACATGACGAATTTGAAGCATGAGGTGTTCTTTGAGTGCCTTCCCTATGAGTGGCGATCGGGGACGAGCGATGGTCTTTTCCTACCAATCTATCCCTCTAGGAGCATGCGCGTAGTGCTTGGTTTTGATGACTTGTAGATTTTTGCAATAAGTATGTGAGTTCTTTATGACTAATGTTGAGTGCATGGATTATACACACTCTCACCCTTCCACCATTGCTAGCCTCTCTTGTGCCGCGCAACTTTCGCCGGTACCATAAACCCATCATTTACCTTCCTCAAAACAGCCACCATACCTACCTATTATGGCATTTCCATAGCCATTCCGAGATATATTGCCATGCAACTTTCCACCGTTCCATTTATTATGACATGCTTCATCATAGTCATATTGCTTTGCATGATCATGTAGTTGACATTGTATTTGTGGCATGGCCACCTTTCATAATTTTTTATACATGTCACTCTTGATTCATTGCACATCCCGATACACCGCCGGAGGCATTCATATAGAGTCATATTTTGTTCTAGTATCGAGTTATAATTTTTGAGTTGTAAATAAATAGAAGTGTGATGATCATAATTATTAGAGCATTGTCCCATGTGAGGAAAGGATGATTGAGACTATGATTCCCCCACAAGTCAGGATGAGATTCCGGACGAAAAAAATAAAAAAATAAAAGAGGCCAAAGAAGCCCAAATAAAAAAAGAGGCCATAAAAAAGAGAAAAAGTCCCAAATTAAAAAATGAGAGAAAAAGAGAGAAGGGGCAATGTTACTATCCTTTTTCCACACTTGTGCTTCAAAGTAGCACCATGATCTTCATGATAGAGAGTCTCTTATTTTGTCATTTTCATATACTAGTGGGAATTTTTCATTATAGAACATGGATTGTATATTCCAATGATGGGCTTCCTCAAAATGCCCTAGGTCTTTGTGAGCAAGCAAGTTGGATGCACACCCACTTAGTTTCTTTTATTGAGCTTTCATATATTTATAGCTCTAATGCATCCATTGCATGGCAATCCTGACTCACTCACATTGATATATATCGATGGGCATCTCCATAGCCCATTGATACGCCTAGTTGATGTAAGACTATCTTCCTCCCTTTTGTCTTCTCCACAACCACCATTCTATTCCACCTATAGTGCTATGTCCATGGCTCGTGCTCATATATTGCGTAAAAGTTGGAAAAGTTTGAAAAGGCTATGTATGAAACAATTGCCTGGCTTTTCATCGGGGTTGTGCATGATGGGAGCATTTCGTGTGACGAAAATGAAGCATGGCCAAACTATATGATTTTGTAGTATGAGCTTTCTTTGGCTATGTTATTTTGAGAAGACATAATTGCTTGGTTAGTATGCTTGAAGTATTATTATTTTTATGTCAATATTAAACTTTTGTCTTGAATCTTTTGCATTTGAACATTCATGCCACAATAAAGAAAATTACATTATGCTAGGTAGCATTCCACATCAAAAATTCGGTTTTTATCATTTACCTACTCGAGGACAAGGAGGAACTAACCTTGGGGATGCTTGATAAGTCTCCAACGTATCTATAATTTTTGATTGTTCCATGCTATTACATTATCCATCTAGGATGTTTTATATGCAATTATATGCAATTTTATATGATTTTGGGGACTAACCTATTAACCTAGAGCCCAATGTCAGTTTCTATTTTTTCCTTGTTTTTGAGTTTTACAGAAAAGGAATACCAAATGAAGTCCAATGGACGTGCCAATTTTTGACGATTTTTTTGAGAGACACGAGCAGCGTTGTTGAGAAAAGAAGATGTTGCGGAGGACGTATTTCCTAGGATACGGCCCACATTATGGACCAAAAGAAGCCCCCGGAGTAAAAGAGTTGGGCTAGAAGAGTCCTGGGCCGTCCACAAGGATGGGGGAGC
>NC_041388.1:621530360-621572138 GCF_002162155.2 Triticum dicoccoides | reverse complement strand
ACCCCCCTAACTTGTTCCTGATGCCAAAAATTCCTATAAATACATAAACCTCCAGAAAATAACCTAGATTGGGAGTTTCACCACCGCAAGCCACCAAAAACCAATCAGGACCCTGTTCCGGCACCCTGCGGGAGGGGGGATCCCTCACCAGTGGCCATCTTAATCATCCTGACGCTCTCCATGACGAGGAGGGAGTAGTTCACCCTCGGGGCTGAGGGTATGTACTAGTAGCTATACTACAAAAAAATACACTTCCGTGATGATACGTGTTTGTCATAGTAGGTCACTTTTTTTGTCATGCATGTACATCCATGAAAAATTTATGAGAAAATCAAGATAGTCATACCTGTGCTGTCGTAGAAGTGTTCCATGACATTACCAAAATTATCATCATGGAAGTGTCCACTTCCATGACGATAAATCACGCGTCACAGAAGTGCTTTCGTCAAGGGTGACCGACATGTGGCATCCACCGTAACGGAGCGTCGTTAAGCTATCGGGTCGGGTTTTGGATCCGATAACCCATTAACAGCCCCGACCAATGGGAAATTTCCACGTGTAAAATTCTTATTGCCGGACGAAACACGTGTCAGCTCGTCAGTGGGTCAAATAGGCGCCTATGATACGTCGACACGTGGCACGACCCAACATAGGCCCATTCCTATGAAAAGGCCGGCCCGTTTGACTTGGTCAAAAGGTGGTGGGCCTGCCCATGGAAAGCCTGTTAACGGCCTGTTCGCATATAGCCCATTTACAGCCCACTAACCCAAGGCCCATTACACCTATCCGAATTAGGCCCAGTCATGTCATCTAGGCCATCCAATATGATTCCAGCCCATTTTCACTTCTGGCCCATGTATGGCCCATGACGTCTTTCGGCCCATATGAGGCCCTATGTAACTCTTGGCCTATTAACAGCCCATGGTGAAACTGGCCCGTAATGAACAGTGTATCACTTTACACCCATTAACGGCCCGTGGTGAAACTTGCCTGTAATGAACAGTGTATCACTTTATACCCATTAACAGCCCGTTATTCCGTCGGGCCGTTTCCAGCCCATGTTATCTTTCGGCCTTCTCAGAGCCCATTTTTTCTTGGGCTCATTTCCAGCATTCGTTTTACTTACGGCTCGTTACTGTAATTTTCTGCTTGTGGTCTAAATTCAGCCCGTGGTTACAGTCGGCCCGTTTGTGGTCCGTTAATACGTTGGGTCGTTTTCATAGCGTCATAAAATACGACCTATTAACGATGGCTCGTTACGGTCGGCCCATGAACGGACGATTCCAACTCTAGCCCGTTTACGGCCATAATGCGGCCTGTTATTGGCCCATGTTTGGCCAATCAATCATATGGCCCGTATAAGGCCCATTGATGATACGGCCCATAGAAGGCCCATTGTTTCTATGGCCCATAGAAGGCCTACTATTTCTACGGCCCGTAGAAGGCCCACTGTTTCTATGGCCCGTAGGAGGCCCGGTGTCACTACAGTAAATATTAGCCCATGGTTATTGTGGCCTAGTTTTAAAAAATAGGTTATTGCAGCCACTAGTTAACCGCGGAAAAAGAACTGCAATGACTACAAGCAAACAAATAAACAAGACAACAAGGAAATAAATAAGCAAGCAACTAACGCTAGGCTATCACGGCTATTACACACATTACATCCACTGGGCATCAAAGTTCACCACCAGTGCAAATATAGGGAACAAAGCAGCATATCATATACACTAGCCGTCAAAATTGGCCACCAGTGCAAATAAACGCGGCAGCAAAACAAGAGCATAACTGAAACAACTTTAGAAGAGCTCAAGAAACGTTATCCTGGGTATCCACCATGCTGGCAATAAGCTTAGCAAGCTGATTAGCTTTGTCCTGTTTGGTGCTAAAATCCTCCAATGCTTGTTGTTGCACCAGAAAGTATGCATTTGAATGCTCCAAGGACTTCCGCAGTCCTTCCTCTTCTTGTCACAGCACAGCTGATCGATGTCTTTCAGCTTGTAGTTGAGACTCAAGAAACCGAACTGATTCAGACAGTGAGTTTGAATAGCTTGTGCAAGCGGTAGTGGCCAGTAACTCCAACACTAAACCAAGACAGGATGTGTCACTATCCTGAACCTTATCTGCATTACTTCCTTTACCGTTGCTTAATAAGGCACTCTTCCCCAATATTCTGTCAGCATTCTAAAAGAAGAAACAAACAGACACATAACAAGTTTAGCATGCACTAGTATATGAAACTCATTTCGGTGAACCAGTTCATTAGTAAGGTGGACAGGATTAAACTACCAAGTCTTCTATTGCCAAGTACTAGTACATAATAAAAGCATCAAACAAACATATATCTATGTCCTATGGTAGCAATGGAATCTTAAATTAGAACAGTTGTTCTTCAGGTTTAGGCACTTATTCTACATGAACAGAGTACAGTAAGATGAAAGAATATAGTACTTAAAAATAGAAAATGAGCTCATAGACCTTACCACATTCTTGGTTCGGGACCAGTACAGAACTAGGCATTCCCAGTGATCGTCCAGTAAATGTGTCTCAGGAGAACGTAAGGGAATTTGATGAGTTTCTTTGCCGGTGAAGTACGTTTTCTTCAGGTAATTCCGATACTGCCACCAAGCATTCTTGAAGATAGCAGAGGTATTTGCACAGGTTACCTCATCCTGAGTTTCCAAATCGGTCCTTCTCTATAGAGAAAAATGGGAAAATTTGCTATATTATAACCATCATGGAGGTAGGATCTGTGGGACGAAGCAAAGTAATTGCCATGAATAACATTACTTACACATAACTCCTGGACAAACACCTGCAACTGGCATTTTCCTTCATCTTCAGTATAATATTTCCAAGATGGGAAGATACGCACATACGATTTAACAACATCAAATGCGATAGATGCTAAACTATGACTAGCTGGTTGTGCTTCCTCCACAGGAATAAGCGTACTAACTGGTGGAGTTGGGGTTCGCCGTGATAGTACTGGCCCTTTGGGCACTGAGCTTCCTTACTAATTGCTCTTGTTTGGGAGCTCTGTGGTGGAGATGGTGCTATGTCAACAGGAACTGGGTTACTATCGGCTGGGGTTGGGGTTAGATTAGGTGAAGCTAGTTCTCTGTCCATCATAGTAGGGGTACAATCTGCGAGAGTTTGGGTTATGTGTGGTAGGGATGGTTCTTGTGCATGTACAACCGGGTGCTATCTCCACCAAGAGGTAGCACTGTTCTATTTGAAGACCGTGTTTTTAGTCCGCTAGATACTGGCATCACCCGCTCCAATTCAAATGGCTGATAAACAGGAAACATAGTTGAATGTACAGACATTGTATGAGAGACAGATGCAATAGATAGTGTGGAAAAAAGAGGGCATGAAATAGTTGACATGTATATTGTTTAACTAAAATGGATAGCATGACATAATTTCACATATATGATGTCTATCTAAACTAGATAGCATAGCATAACATAATTCAAAGATATGATGAATAACTAAACAGGATCGCATGACATAATTCACCTACATGTTATCTAAGTAATCAGGATCGCATCATTTAATTCACATATGTGATTTATATGCTAAATAGAGGGAATTCGATATGATGTCTGAACTAAGAACATGGTGTTGAATATTGTGTATATGATGTCTAAACTATGCAATGCAAGACACCATATGCATGATATGAGCAGTATAACCGTGCCAAGTTAGAGCATACACCTCAGTGGGGGAATAGGACTGGTCATCTGTCTTTGAATCCATCTCTGAGGAGCTATCGGGACCCAACAAGAGATCTTCTTTGACAGGTAGCATTGTCTGCTCTGAAGGCCTTGTTTTCACTTAGATTTTTCCATCTCCTACCCAAACGGCTGATTCACAGGAAGAGTAGTTTAATGTACAAACATTGCCGACAAATGGAAATGTAATGAAGAAAAGGATGGGCAAGATATCATTCAAATATATGATGCCTGGTTAAACAGGATGACATTGCACATTTCACATATATTATGGCTGGCTAAAAGACATGAGACTGCATAATTCCCATATATGATATAGAAACTAAACAGGTGGCATTACAAAACATGTCTAAACTGAGCAGATGACATATATGATGTCAAAAGTAGGCACTGCAAGGCAACATATGCATGATATGACTAACGTCATCATGCCAAGGTAGAGCAAACACCTTGGGTGGTAAATAGGAGTGGTCAGCGGCGTCCGAATCCGCCTCAGAACAGATATCTTCCTCTGGATTACAATCTGGAGAGGGGTGGGGAGGGTTTGCCATTGAACCCACCATGGAGCGATGTCTGCATGACATTGTATTGCCGCGCAAAACTCTTCTCTTCTTCTCTACATGTTCAGCATGACTGTGTACAATATCTGACATGCATATGAAAAAAATATGGTGAGATTATGTAAGGAGAGCATGCAGAAATTTAGAGTGATGGTAACAACCAGTGGATCGATGTTTTTCCGTTGAACCAAAATAGCCCTAATGGATCGACGTGAATGTATAGTAATAAGTGATGCAACAAGTGTACAACCTCTTTGTCGTAGCCGTGTCGACCTCACCATCATTGGGTTGGTCGCTGAAGCAGTTGAGGCAGAGGTGGCTGTCGGAGGTGTGGAGGAAGATCTGAGGAATCTGTAGACGGCGTCCAAGGCACTGTTCTGTTGTGACAGATCGTTCTGTCGTTGGAGCAGCTCCGGTGAGCGGAAACACGTCAAGCCTAAAGCAGCACAAGACATACATCATCAATCTCAAGTGGGATTCTAATAGCATCTCCAATAGATGATGTAAAATGGATGTAAAATTAACATAACCAAAAACCACCTGACTACAACAGATGAGGTAAAAACTATCTAGGAGTTTAGTAGCTTCTCCTAAAGTGATTTCCATAAAAGTGCCTCCCGCGGCCGAATCTAAAAGATTTCTAGAAGCAAAATTCAATCCGGCATAAACTTTTTGTATAATCATCCACAAATTCAAACCATGAGTAGGGCAATTACGTATCATTAATTTCATCCTCTCCCAAGCTTGTGCAACATGTTCATGATCAAGTTGCTTAAAATTCATAATATTGTTTCTAAGGGAGATGATCTTAGCGGGAGGAAAATACTTAGAGATAAAAGCATCTTTGCACTTGTTCCAAGAATCAATACTATTTTTAGGCAAAGACGAAAACCACGCTTTAGCAAGATCTCTAAGCGAAAAAGAAAATAGCTTCAACTTAGCAATATCGTTGTCCACATCTTTCTTCTTTTGCATATCACACAAATCAATGAAGCTATTTAGATGGGTAGCGACATCTTCTCTAGGAAGGCCGGAAAATGGATCTTTCATGACAAGATTCAGCAAAGCGGTATTAATTCCACAAGATTCTGCATCGGTAAGAGGAGCAATCGGAGTGCTAATAAAATCGTTGTTGTTGGTATTGGTAAAGTCACACAATTTAGTGTTATCTTGAGCCATCGTGAAAAGCAAGCAATCCAACACACAAGCAAACAAAAAGCAAGCGGGCAAAAAGAGGCAAATAGAGAAAGAGAGGGAGGATAGAGAGAGAGGGCGAATAAAATGGCAAGGGTGAAGTGGGGTAGAGGAAAACGAGAGGCAAATGGCAAATAATGTAATGCGGGAGATAAGGGTTATGATGGGTACTTGGTATGTTGACTTTTGCGTAGACTCCCCGGCAACGGCGCCAGAAATGGCTCGTTGTCGAGATTCAAATCTTGACTTGCGCGAACCTCCCCAGCAACAGTGCCAGAAATTCTTCTTGCTACCTCTTGAGCACTGCGTTGGATTTCCTTGAAGAGGAAAGGATTATGCAGCAAAGTAGCGTAAGTATTTCCCTCAGTTTTTGAGAACCAAGGTATCAATCCAGTAGGAGGCTGCGCGCGAGTCCCTCGTACCTGCACAAAACAAATAACTCCTCGCAACCAACGCGATAAGGGGTTGTCAATCCCTTCACGGTCACTTACGAGAGTGAGATCTGATAGATATGATATGATAATATTTTTGGTATTTTTGTGATAAAGATGCAAAGTAAAATAATAGCAAAGTAAAAAAGCAAAGGAAATAACTAAGTATTGGAAGATTAATATGATGAAGATAGACCCGGGGGCCATAGGTTTCACTAGTGGCTTCTCTCAAGAGCATAAGTACTTTACGGTGGGTGAACGAATTAGTGTTGAGCAATTGACAGAATTGAGCATAGTTATGAGAATATCTAGGTATGATCATGTATATAGGCATCACGTCCGAGACAAGTAGACCGACTCCTGCCTGCATCTACTACTATTACTCCACTCATCGACCGCTATCTAGCATGCATCTAGAGTATTAAGTTCATGAATACAGATTAATGCCTTAAGCAAGATGACATGATGTAGAGGGATAAATTCATGCAATATGATAAAAACCCCATCTTGTTATCCTCGATGGCAACAATACAACACGTGCCTTGCTACCCCTACTATCACTGGGAAAGGACACCGCAAGATTGAACCCAAACCTAAGCACTTCTCCCATTGCAAGAAAGATCAATCTAGTAGGCCAAACCAAACTGATATTTCGAAGAGACTTGCAAAGATAACCAATCATACATAAAAGAATTCAGAGAAGATTCAAATATTGTTCATAGATAATCTTGATCATAAACCCACAATTCATCGGTCTCAACAAACACACCGCAAAAAGAAGATTACATCGAATGGATCTCCACAAGAGAGGGTGAGAACATTGTATTGAGATCCAAAAAGAGAGAAGAAGCCATCTAGCTAATAACTATGTGTAGGATCGAAAGTATGTCTGGAGGGGGGTGATTAGACTACTTGACCAAATAAAAACTTAACCTTTTCCCAATTTTAGTTCTTGGAAGATTTTAGCTATTGTAGGACAAGTCAAGCAATCATCACACAATTCAAGCAAGCATGCAAAGAGTATATTGGCAGCGGAAAGTAAAGCATGCAACTTGCAAGAATGTAAAGGGAAGGGTTTGGAGAATTCAAACGCAATTGGAGACACGGATGTTTTTCCCGTGGTTCGGATAGGTGGTGCTATCCTACATCCACGTTGATGGAGACTTCAACCCATGAAGGGTAACGGTCGCGCGAGTCCACGGAGGGCTCCACCCACGAAGGGTCCACGAAGTAGCAACCTTGTCTATCCCACCATGACCATCGCCCACGAAGAACTTGCCTCACTAGCGGTAGATCTTCATGAAGTAGGCGATCTCCTTGCCCTTACAAACTCCTTGGTTCAACTCCACAATCTCGTCAGAGGCTCCCAAGTGACACCTAGCCAATCTAGGAGACACCACTCTTCAAGAAGTAACAAATGGTGTGTTGATGATGAACTCCTTGCTCTTGTGCTTCAAATGATAGTCTCCCCAACACTCAACTCTCTCTCATAGGATTTGGATTTTGTGGAAAGAAGATTTGAGTGGAAAGCAACTTGGGGAAGGCTAGAGATCAAGATTCATATGGTAGGAATGGAATATCTTGGTCTCAACTCATGAGTAGGTGGTTCTCTCTCAGAACATATGAGTTGGAATTGTGTATGTGTTCTGATGGCTCTCTCCACGAATGAAGAGGAGGTGGAGGGGTATATATAGCCTCCACACAAAATCCAACCGTTACACACAGTTTTCCAATCTCGGTGGGACCGAATCAACAAACTCGGTCGGACCGAAAAGGTAAACCTAGTGACCGTTAGAGATTTTCGGTGGGACTGACATGCAACTCGGTAGGACCGATATGGTTAGGGTTTGGGCATAACGTAATCTCGGTGAGACCGATTACACAAACTCGGTGAGACCAAGTTTGGTAATAAGCTAACCAGAGAGTTGGTCAGGTAAACTCGGTGGGACCGATTTGCTCTTTTCGTGAGACCGAAAAGTTACAAAAAGGAAACAAAGAGTTTACACTGCAATCTCGGTGGGACCGATTCGCTCTTTCGGTGAGACCGAAAAGTTACGAAAGGGAAACAGAGAGTTTGCAATCCCATCTCAGTGAGACCGAGATCCCTATCGGTAGAACCGAATTAATAGGGTTTGGCAGTGGCTTATGACAAGTGAAACTCGGCGGCGCCGGATAGAAAGAATCGGTAGGACCGAGTTTGGCTTAGGGTTTAGGTCATATGTGGATATGGGAAAGTAGTTGAGGGTTTTGGAGCATATCACTAAGCACATGAAGCAAGAGGCTCATTAAGCAACACCTCATCCCTCCTTGATAGTATAGGCTTTTCCTAAAGACTCAATGTGATCTTGGATCACTAAAATATAAAATGAAGAGTCTTGAGCTTTTGAGCTTGAGCCAATCCTTTGTCCTTAGCATTTTGAGGGTTCCACTTTCACATCCATGCCATGTCAATCATTGAGCTTTCCTGAAATAGTCATCTTGGAATAGCATTAGCTCAATGAGCTATATGTTGTTATGAATTACCAAAACCACCTAGGGATAGTTGCACTTTCAATCTCCCCCTTTTTGGTAATTGATGACAACATATAGATCAAAGCTTCGACAAATGATAATAAGCATGAAATATATCATCGCCTTGAGAAGTATGTGACAAGTAAGAGCTCCCCCTAAATTTGTGCATATTTAAAATTTGCTTTGGACTGCAAATGCACACAAAGTTAGAGTCATGGGTTACTCTTCCATGTCACATACATCTTGGTGGAGCGCTTAAAATGATAAGAATGAAATACATGCACTCATCACCAAGAATAGTGAATGATCACATAAGATAGATAAGATGATAATATTAAGCAAACATTAAGTGTAGCTTATGATCAAACACATGATCATCAATGTCTCACGAGCAATGACATAGTATCTCACACAAACGCAAACAAAGTTCGAAAACCCACCAAATAAAACAAGAGAGAATAAAAGCAACACTAAAAGCAACACTCTCTCTCGAAGCCTATGATCTATACATTTTCTCCCCCTTTGGCAACAAGTTACCAAAAGGTTCCTAGAAAATGCATAGTGCTAAGTCAACACTCAGGCTTGATCTTAAGGTGGTGGTGGAGTCCGGAGCACTCCAAGGACGAAGCCTTCTATAGACGTGGTCGGAGTCGAGGCTGAAGTGGACGCTGGAGCTGGTGGAACTGAGGCTGTAGCTGGTGCAGACGTGGTGGCTCTGGGGTCAGCAACTGGCACTACAGACGACCTCGGACCTCGTGGCACTCTGGAAAAGGCATCAGTTGTAGTCTTGCCTCTCCTCTCCTGCATGTCATCCTAGAGCTGCTCCACTGCAGTCTGAATCTCTGTCACTTTGACATCCAAGTCATAGAACTTTTGTTCCATGATCCTCTCTAAGCTTGCCTGGTTCTGAGTTAGGGTGGCTAGTCCTTGCTCAATCCGCAGGGTGGATGCAATCAAGTAACCAAGCTGCTCTTGTTTGGTTTTCAGGAAATATTCAGATGCCTCCTCTTGAGTAGGCATCTTGGCAGCTTTCTCCTTCCTCGCCTTCTCCTTCTTGGCTTGTGATTGGGCAGATGATGGCTCATTCTCAGTCATGACCACTTGATTATCTTCAAAGTCTGGACGGATGGGCAGGTGTTCCTTGTCCAATAAGTATATGCCCGTGCCCATCTTAGAGTTGATGAGCTCCTGAATCTATCGGGCATATCCACAGCTCCTCTTCTGGTCTGCTGTTGTCCTCTTGATTGTTTTAATCATAAGGCCCATGACTTTGAATTTCTGTGGCACGTCAAAGATATGAAGCAAGTTGATCGCGTGGCCCCTGATCATCTTGTGATCTCCAGACTTGGGCAATAGGGTGTGCCTAAGAATCCAATTGATGGTTGGCAGCCCTGACAGAAGATAGTGTACTGAGCCAAACTTGAACGTATCAAGTGCTTCATTTGGAATCTCCTTGTACATGTTTGACATTGAGTTGTGGTCCATCTTCTTCTTGGCATAAATGTCCAAGTCATCGTCATGCTCTTCTGGGGCATTAATCAGCTGAGCCCATTCAGCAACTGTAGACTGGTACCTCGTACCCTCTGACATCCATACAATCCTGCCATCTGGATTGAAATGGGCTGTGGAGTAGAACTGCATGATGAGTTCCTCGTTCCACTTTGTGAGCTTCTGCCCAACAAAGTCCTCTACTCCACATGCCTTGAAGCTGTCCTGCACTCTAGGGTAGTACTCTTCATTGTCCTTGATGTATTGCCAATCAACCCATCTCATATCATAGACAATTGGCTTATTGTCTAGCAGCACTGTCTCATAAAAGTCTTGCTGCTCCTTGGTGTGAAACATGTAGTCAACTGCAGTCCTTCTCCTTGAAGCATACGGGTCTGCTTCTCTCCACTTCCGGAGCCCTGAATCTCTCCTGAGTTTCATATCCTCAGCCACAGGATGAGCATCGTTGTGGTCTGGGATCTTGGGCTTGAGCTTTCTAAGAACATTCTCTTCTTATTCTTCTGCAGCTTCAGGCACTCGGGCCTCGTTCTTCTCAGTAGCTGGGATGCTTCTTGTGTTCCTCTTTGGCTTTGGCTTTGGAGCTGGCTTGGCCTTGGAAGCAGCTGCCCCTGTTCCTATGGCATCACCCATCAGCTTGGGTGCCTTAGGTGCTGGTGCAGATACCTCTTCTTCTTCCTCCTCATCTTCCATGATGGAAGCCTTGCCAAGCACTCTGGCTACAGTTTTCTTCACCCTTTCTTTCCTCTTTTTACCTTCAGCAGCAACTGGCTCAATGGGAGTGGGCTTCTCAGTTGAAGCTCTGGCCTTTGACATAGGCTGCCTGCCTGCTGGCCTTTTGATCTTCATCCTTGGTTTTATGCCCTGTGCTGGCTCAACTCTCTTGGAAGTTGCTTCCTCTTCTGCCACATAATCCTCATCTTCTGAGTCTGAGGTTCTCTTCTTTCTGTGTCTTGTGGCAGCTTTAGGCAGATTGCTAGGCGTGCTCCTGCTGCCATCATCTGAGGAACTTGAGGGACTAGTGCCCTCACTCATCTGCACTTGCTGCTCTGACAAGTTCTGGCTATCACTTTGGTCTGACATGATGCAAACTTTGACTGCTGACCCTGTGAATAGGTTATAGATGAGATAGAGTGGATGAGCATCACAAAATGCAGAGATTTTTGCAAAAGAATAATTCAAAAACTTAGTTTTAGTTTCCCACTGAAAGCATCTCGGATCTACCGATTTCTAAACTCGGTGATACCAAAGCAGTTTTGGCACCTAAACTAGTGAACTCGGTCAGACCGAGTCACAGTTCGGTGGCACCGAGACTGCTAGGGTTTCACAGAGTTCCAAAATCGGTCACACCGATAAGTAATTCTCGGTCAGACCGAGTCTCACTTGTGCAATGGATAAGCCAAATCGGTGGGACCGAGTTTTTCAACTCGGTGGGTCCGAGATGGTTTTGGCGGAAACCTAACCCTGAAATTTTCGAATTAAACCTAATCTACGAGTTCATTGACTGGATAGAAGTTTAACAAACATGGTAAGAATCATGATGATCACAATGTGCTAAGAATCGGATTGGGGAATAGCACAAAGATCGAGTCCATACCCTAGTTCGGCGAAGACTCGCTATGGCGGCAACGACAGGGTTGAATTTCCGTTGACGGCGATGGAGACCAGTGACTGGAGGCGGCTGGCGGTGAGGAGACGATCCGGAGACCAAGTTGGAAGAGCAGGCTATCGCGCGGGCGAAGGGATTCAGAGAAATTTCCAAATTTTTGCCCGTGACTATATATAGCCCGACCCTGTCGGTGTGACCGAGTGGAGCAACTCGGTGGCACCGAGATGCAAAACTGTATATAGTTGTTGCAACTCGGTGTGACCAAATGGTTCAAATCGGTTGCACCGAGATTGAAAACCTAGATCAACTTAATGATCTCGGTAGGACCGAAAGTAGGGTATCAGTCAGACCAAGAATCATAAAGAGGTTTTGGAAGTTTAAGTCTATGACGAATCGGGGACTCCGAGCGCTCCTCACACAGAGTGGTTCGAATCTGACTTGATCAAATTTTGTGATGTAGCATGAATAGAGTTTGAGATGAGAAAAGCATAGATAGCTAGAGGAGGTTCTTAGGCATTCTTGTCCATCCACTTGGCAAAAGGAAATAAAACCAAACAATCAAAACAACAAGTGGATGTCCTCGAATGAGTAAAATATGCAACCAGCATGCTCACACAATAAGATGGCAAATGAAATATGTGACAAGGCATGCACAACCAATTCTAGCATCTATCAAGCAATTTGCGATGACAAGGTCATCTATATATGAGTATATTGACTTAGAAGTCAAGTGAGAACACTTGATCATAGGTCATACTCATCATTTAAGCTCAAGTGGGGTTACCACTTTTACATAAAGCATTGTTGTGTTCACATCTTTAGAGTTGCTTTAGCTTAAGTCTTAGAGTAAAGCTCCCCCTAGATGTGATATCCCCCCTTAGAGGGATGAACTAACCTCGGGTTTTGTCGATGATGACTTCATGTACATGTTGAAGATGTGGATGCTCAATGTTGATGTAGATCACTTGGAGCTATCCATTTGAGTGAATTGCACTTTCAATACCTACATGGGTTAGTCCCACAAGGAACAAACAAGGATATCCATAGACATAGAGTGATGCACACACAAGATGATGTCCATGAAAATTTTTAGGTTACCTTGTCCCTTGTCTTACCAACAAGAGGGTTTGTGACTCCTTGAACTAGTGCAAGATGTGGAAGTTGATTGCACTTGTTCTTGCCAAAATGATAAGAGTGAAGTATGTTGGCGGAGTCACCCTCAAGAACTCTCTAGTTCTTCTTCTTTTGGATCCACACCATATTGATGGGAATCCTTGGAGTTGTAGTCGTACTTGATGAAGTGGAACTTGAAGTAGTCTTGGGAATCCACTTGACTAAGGTCTTAGGAGCTTCTTCAAATGCATCAATTTCCTCTTGAAGCTTGTCCTTGCCTTTTTGCTTGTAGTCTTGTGGTGGAAGATCATCTTGAGCTTGTGTCCCCTTGAAAGAAGTATCATACTTCTCTTATTGAGGAACAAACTTTGTCTTGGGGTATTGATCTTCTTCCCACTCAACTCCATTGGCATTGAACTTTCGTTCAAAACCAACACCTTGATTCTTTCGGTGCATTCCTTGCTTGCGCACAATTTCCTCGAATTGCTTACTCCCGGCAAGGCTTTTGTACACTCCTTTCTTTATAATTCCCTTCAATAAGCTATTTTCTTGCTCAAGTGTAACTTGGCTAAGAGATTCATTAGTGGAATCAAGAGAACTACTAGAAGCAACAATATTGGATTTAGCATGATCATTGTTACCGCTAGAGGAAGAATCTTTCTTGTTCTTGTTACTAGACTTGACTTGAGGCATGTAAGTGGATAAGAGTAAACGCTTGGCAATTTAAGAAGAACTTTTCTTGCGGAGATCATCATTGATTGCTTTTAAGAACTCATGCTCTTGCTCAAGATTGAGCTTTTCAAAGCGTAATTTCTCATGAGCTCTTAAAAGTTCTCGATGATCTTCAAAGATAGTTTCATGAGCTAACTTAAGAGTGTTTAGTTCTTTAGTTAGAGCCTCAATCTTCTCCTTATCATTTTCATTCGTTTTATCTTGATTAGCATGATTAATTGACGTTTCATCATAGTATTCATCACTAGAGTTGTCAACAAGTAAATCATCACCTAACAAGTCATCTTCATCACTATTGAAATCAACATACTCGGGGTGTGTTACCTTAGGACCTTTGGCCATGAAGCATCTTCCAATTCCTTCATTTGGTGAGTCAAATATGCCCTAGGAGTTGGTTGACACAAGTGCTAGACCGGCAACACCTTCATCTTGAGTATCTTCGGAGTCGGAGTGATAACTTCTCTCGGAGTGGCTGTCGGAGTCGGAGCCGGATACCCATTCACCAACATGAGCTTGATGTCTTTGTTTTGTGTAGCTCCTTGATGATTTTTCCTTCCTTTCCGAATCATTGCTTCTCCGTGAGTATCTTCGTTCATAACGACCATCTCTACTACTTCTCTCTCTCGGTGGTGATTCTTTGCTTCTTCTTTTTGGAGAATCTTCTCTTCTCTTGTAGGGAGCCGTACACTCATTGGAATAGTGTCCGGGTCTTCCACAACTGTAGCACTTTCGCTCTCGACTAGAAGATCTTTTATCATTGTAGGAGCTTGACTTGAAGCTTCTATCTTTGCTTCTACTCTTGTAGAACTTGTTGAAGTTCTTCACCATTAAGCTCAATTCTTCATTGAAGTTTTGTTTCTCACTTGATGATGTAGGGGCTTCACATGAGGCTTTGTAGGCACCACTTGATTTGTTGTGAAGTTCCTCTTTATCCTTAAGTGACATCTCATGAGCAACAATTCTTCCAATCACCTCCATTGGCTTGAGATCTTTGTAATTGGGCATCATTTGGATCAATGTGCACACGGTATCATATTTTCCATCCAAGGCTCTTAGAATCTTCTTATGATGAATCTATCGGTCATCTCTTCACTTCCTAAGCCGGCAATCTCATTTGTGATGAGAGAAAGCCTAGAGTACATTTCAGCGACACCTTCACCATCCTTCATTTTGAACTTGTCAAAGAACATCCAACTTGGATTCCTTGACGGAGTCGGTACCTTCATGCATATCAATCAAAGTGTCCCAAATTTCCTTTGCATTCTCAAGACGGCTGATTTTGTTGAATTCTTTGGGGCACAATCCATTGAAGAGAATATCACAAGATTGAGCATTGTATTGCAACATCTTCAACTCATCCGCGGTAGCTTCACGGTTTGGTTCTTTCCCATCAAAGAAGTCACCTTGCAAACCAACACACACAATAGCCCAAACGGCGGGGTTATGTCCAAGAATATGCATTTTCATTTTATGCTTCCAACTAGCAAAATTAGTACCATCAAAGTAAGGACCTCTATGGTGATAATTTCCCTCGCTAGACGCCATACTCTCCTAGGTTGAGAAACCAAGGCTATGACCACCAAAAGCTATGGAGATCAAAGCAAATGGAGACCAAAGCTCTGATACCACTTGTAGGATCGAAAGTATGTCTAGAGGGGGGTGATTAGACTACTTGACCAAATAAAAACTTAACCTTTTCCCAATTTTAGTTCTTGGCAGATTTTAGCTATTGTAGGACAAGTCAAGCAATCATCACACAATTCAAGCAAGCATGCAAAGAGTATATTGGCAGCGGAAAGTAAAGCATGCAACTTGCAAGAATGTAAAGGGAAGGGTTTGGAGAATTCAAACGCAATTGGAGACACGGATGTTTTTCCCGTGGTTCGGATAGGTGGTGCTATCCTACATCCACGTTGATGGAGACTTCAACCCACGAAGGGTAATGGTCGCGCGAGTCCACGGAGGGCTCCACCCACGAAGGGTCCACGAAGTAGCAACCTTGTCTATCCCACCATGGCCATCGCCCACGAAGGACTTGCCTCACTAGCGGTAGATCTTCACGAAGTAGGCGATCTCCTTGCCCTTACAAACTCCTTGGTTCAACTCCACAATCTCGTCGGAGGCTCCCAAGTGACACCTAGCCAATCTAGGAGACACCACTCTCCAAGAAGTAACAAATGGTGTGTTGATGATGAACTCCTTTCTCTTGTGCTTCAAATGATAGTCACCCCAACACTCAACTCTCTCTCGTAGGATTTGGATTTTGTGGAAAGAAGATTTGAGTGGAAAGCAACTTGGGGAAGGCTAGAGATCAAGATTCATATGGTAGGAATGGAATATCTTGGTCTCAACACATGAGTAGGTGGTTCTCTCTCAGAACATATGAGTTGGAATTGTGTATGTGTTCTAATGCCTCTCTCCACGAATGAAGAGGGGGTGGAGGGGTATATATAGCCTCCACACAAAATCCAACCATTACACACAGTTTTCCAATCTCGGTGGGACCGAATCAACAAACTCGGTCGGACCGAAAAGGTAAACCTAGTGACCGTTAGAGATTTTCGGTGGGACTGACATGCAACTCGGTAGGACCGATATGGTTAGGGTTTGGGCATAACGTAATCTCGGTGAGACCGATTACACAAACTCGGTGAGACCGAGTTTGGTAATAAGCTAACCAGAGAGTTGGTCAGGTAAACTCGGTGGGACCGATTTGCTCTTTCGGTGAGACCGAAAAGTTACAAAAAGGAAACAGAGAGTTTACACTGCAATCTCGGTGGGACCGATTCGCTCTTTCGGTGAGACCGAAAAGTTACGAAAGGGAAACAGAGAGTTTGCAATCCCATCTCGGTGAGACCGAGATCCCTATCGGTAGAACCGAATTGCTAGGGTTTGGCAGTGGCTTATGACAAGTGAAACTCGATGGCGCCGGATAGAAAGAATCGGTAGGACCGAGTTTGGCTTAGGGTTTAGGTCATATGTGGATATGGGAAAGTAGTTGAGGGTTTTGGAGCATATCACTAAGCACATGAAGCAAGAGGCTCATTAAGCAACACCTCATCCCTCCTTGATAGTATTGGCTTTTCCTAAAGACTCAATGTGATCTTGGATCACTAAAATATAAAATGAAGAGTCTTGATCTTTTGAGCTTGAGCCAATCCTTTGTCCTTAGCATTTTGAGGGTTCCACTTTCACATCCATGCCATGCCAATCATTGAGCTTTCCTGAAATAGTCATCTTGGAATAGCATTAGCTCAATGAGCTATATGTTGTTATGAATTACCAAAACCACCTAGGGATAGTTGCACTTTCACTATGGACCCGAAGGTCTGAGGTAAACTACTCACACTTCATCGGAGAGGCTATGGTGTTGATGTAGAAGCCTTCCATGATGGATGCCCCCTCCAACGGAGCTCTAGAACAGGCCCCAAGATGGGATCTCGTGGGTACAGAAAGTTATGGCGGTGGAATTAGGGTTTTGGCTCCATATCTGATCGTTTGGGGTACGTAGGTATATATAGGAGGAAGAATTACGCCAGTGGAGCAACATGGGGCCCACGAGGGTGGAGGGCACGCCTGGTAGGGGGGGGTAGGCGCGCCCCCTACCTCGTGGCTTCCCTGTTGGTTGCTTGATGTAGGGTCCAAGTCTCTTGGGTCTTGTTCGGTGAGAAAATCACGTTCCCGAAGGTTTCATTCTATTTGGACTCCGTTTAATATTCCTTTTCTTCAAAACCCTAAAATAGAAAAAAATAGCAATTCTGGGTTGGGCCTCCGGTTAATAGGTTAGTCCCAAAAATAATATAAAAGTGGATAATAAAGCCCAATAATGTCCAAAATAGTAGATAATATAGCATGGAGCAATCAAAAATTATAGATATGTTGGAGACGTATCACACAGTGCCTGAAGGACCTTTATGGCAGGGACCGCTCTTGGTCTCCTTGCCCTTGTTCTTCTTGGCCTTCTTCTTCGGCGCCTGATACAACACCGGGACTAGCATCTCCGTCAGCTGGGGCATGTCTGGGTCTTCAGGCAGCGATGTCGGACAGTTGATCCACTCCACCTTCGCCGTCCAGCCCTGCATGAAAGACGGGCAATATATCTTAGTTAATGTTCAAAATATTGACCAGATACTTCTTCGAAAAGGATATGTTTACCTTTGAGGACGGATACTCGATCTCAAGTCCGATGTCCTCGGTCTTCTTCGGCCACATTTTTTGGGCCTTGAAGAGTTACTTCCAGATGTCTTCGTGCGTGGTGCCGAAGAAGCGCTTCAAGGTCCGTGGCCCCTCCGGATTAAACTCCCACATGTGAGAGGCCCGGAGTTGGCACGGGAGAGTGTGGTGGAAAAGCATCACCTGGATCACGCTTGTGAGACCGGTATTCTTGCTTATCTTATTGGTGATGCATTTTTTCAGCATCTGCACCTCCGCTGTGGATCCCCAGTCCAGACGCTTAGCAGTCCATGAGGTAAGCCTCGTAGGGGGTTTGAATCTGAACTCAGGAGTGGACGCTCACTTAGTGTCATGAGGTTCGGTGATGTAAAACCACTCTTGCTGCCATACCTTGATGTCGGGGGGATGGACCCCGGGCAGGCAATGGAACCCAGATCCTTTGACCCGGCCAATCCCCCACAACCCGGCATAATCCGCAAGACTTCTCCAACAAGCTAGCCCAAGGCGGCCAAACTCGGCGCACCAAGACTTACCCAACAAGCCAACTCCCCTTGGCGTGTACTCCAACCCGGCCAAGGGTCAGCGGCCATCGCATCAAAACCGTACGATGGGATGAGTCGCCACCAACTGATGACCGAAGCCACAGTGTCCCGCCCATGCCTTTGGTCAGCCGGACGAGGCAACAGTGCCCCCACCTACCCGCTGACCAAGCTTGGCATGAAAACAGTGCACCCGTCGTCACCCATGATGCCAGCAAGCGGCGACCTGATGGAGTGCCACTCTAGCCGACTCGACCCGGCCACGCCCTGACGATCGACAAGACGGCCAACAGTGCAACCGTACCCAGCGGGCCCCGCGCCAGGGGAACCCGGCGAGACCTGGTACCCGGCGGGTCCCAGCCCCGGGTTCCTAGACGCTGACAACACGGCCCCGCGGCCCTGTAACATTACCATTGTACCCCTGGGGTTGACCTATAAAACCCCTAGGAGGCATCCATGAACGGGGGTGAAGAACGCAGTAGTAGAACACCCACATACAGGGAGAGATCGGCCCAAGCCTCGGCTTGCCTTTCTTCCTCCGTGATACAGCTCAAGGAGCAACTCGGTAGTGTAACACATAAACCACACTCGGCTGGACTAGGGGTGTTATCTCTCCGGAGAGCCCCGAACCTGGGTATGTCTTGTGTCCCATGCTCGCTCATGCCGACCTTGCCTCTGGAGCCCACCAGTGCCCTTGAGCCTCCTCCTCTCTTTATCCATCCCATGACATCTGCCGTGCGCCCACCACGACACTTGACGGTCTCCACAAAGGCCCCCTTTGGCCAGATGGCGTTGGGGAGCTTGCTCACCATGGCGCCGCCATAGACCATATGCTGCCCGTCAACCAACATCGGCTTCAGATTGAAGACCTTGAGCCATAGGCCGAAGTGTGGAGGGATGCGGAGTAGTGCCTCACACACGACGATGAATGCCGATATATGGAGGAAAGAATTCGGGGCTAGATCATGGAAATCTAGCCCGTAGTAGAACATGAGGCCCCGGACGAGGGGATGAAGGGGAAACCCTAGTCCTCGGAGGAAGTGCGGAATGAATACAACCCTTTCGCCAGGCTCCGGAGTGGGGAATGATAACCCACAAGTATAGGGGATTGCAACAGTTTTCGAGGGTAGAGTATTCAACCCAAATTTATTGATTCGACACAAGGGGAGCCAAAGAATATTCTCAAGTATTAGCAACTGAGTTATCAATTCAACCACACCTGGAAACTTAATATCTGAAGCAAAGTATTTAGTAGCAAAGTAATATGATAGTAGTTGTAACGGTAGCAAAAGTAATATTTTTGGTTTTATAGTGACTGTAACAATAGCAACGGAAAGGTAAATGAGCGAAGAACAATATATGAAAAGCTCGTAGGCATTGGATCGGTGATGGAGAATTATGTCGGATGCAATCAATCATGCAACAGTTATAACATAGGGTGACACAGAACTAGCTCGAGTTCATCAATGTAATGTAGGCATGTATTCCGAATATAGTCATACGTGCTTATGGAAAGAACTTGCATGACATCTTTTGTCGTACCCTCCCGTGGCAGCGGGATCCTATTGGAAACTAAGGGATATTAAGGCCTCCTTTTAATAGAGTACCGGACCAAAGCATTAACACATAGTGAATACATGAACTCCTCAAACTACGGTCATCACCAGTAAGTATCCCGATTATTGTCACTTCGGGGTTAACAGATCAGAACACATAATAGGTGACTATAGACTTGCAAGATAGGATCAAGAACTCACATATATTCATGAAAACATAATAGGTTCAGATCTGAAATCATGGCACGCGGGCCCTAGTGACAAGCATTAAGCATAGCAAAGTCATAGCAACATCAATCTCAGAACATAGTGGATACTAGGGATCAAACCCTAACAAAGCTAACTCGATTACATGATAAATCTCATCCAACCCACAACCGTCCAGCAAGCCTACGATGGAATTACTCACGCACCGCGGTGAGAATCATGAAATTGGTGATGGAGGAAGGTTGATGATGACGATGGCGATGGATTCCCATCTCCGGAGCCCCGAACGGACTCTAGATCAGCCCTCCCGAGAGAATTTAGGGCTTGGTGGCAGCTCCATATCGTAAAACGTGATGAATCCTTCTCTCTGAATTTTTTCTCTCCCCAAAAGTGAATATATGGAGTCAAGATGGACGTCGGTGGAGCATTAGGGGGCCCACGAGGCAGGGGGCTTCCAGGGGGTAGGCACGCCCCCACCCTCGTGGACAGGGTGTGGGCCCCCCTGACGTGGATTATTCCGCAAGTATTTTTTATATATTCCAAAAATAATCTCCGCTGATTTTCAGGTCATTTCGAGAACTTTTATTTATGCACAAAAATAACACCATGGCAATTCTGCTGAAAACAGCGTCAGTCCGGGTTAGTTCCATTCAAATCATGCAAGTTAGAGTCCAAAACAAGGGCGTAAACCTTTGCTTGTCCTCCAAGCAAAGGTTTAAGTAGATACGATGGAGATGTATCAAATCCCCCAAGCTTAAATCTTTGCTTGTCCTCAAGCAATTCAGTTGACAAACTGAAAGTGATAAAGAAAAACCTTTACAAACTCTGTTTGCTCTTGTTGTTGTAAATATGTAAAGCCAGCATTCAAGTTTTCAGCATAGATTATGAACTAACCATATTCACAAGAACACTTAGGTATCATGTTTACTCATATCAATGGCATAATCAACTAGCAAGCAATAATAATAAATCTCGGATGACAACACTTTCTCAAAACAATCATAATATGATATAACAAGATGGTATCTCGCTAGCCCTTTCTAAGACCGCAAAACATAAATGCAGAGCACCTTTAAAGATCAAGGGCTGACTAAACGTTGGAATTTATGCTAAAAGAGATCCAGTCAAGTCATACTCAATGTAAACTAACGATAATACATGCAAATGACAGCGGTGCTCTCGAACTGGTGCTTTTTAATAAGTGTATGATGACTCGACATAAAAGTAAATAGATAGGCCCTTCGCAGAGGGAAGCAGGGATTTGTAGAGGTGCCAGAGCTCGATTTTAAAATAGACATGAATAATATTTTGAGCGGTATACTTTCATTGTCAACATAACAACCAAGAGATCTCGATATCTTCCATGCTACACACATTATAGGCGGTTCCCAAGCAGAATGGTAAATTTTATACTCCCCCACCACCAACAAGCATCAATCCATGGCCTTCCCGAAACAACGGGTGCCTCCAACTAACAACAATCCTGTGGGAGTTTTGTTTGCAATTATTTTGATTTGATTTGAGCATGGGACTGGGCATCCCGGTGACCAGCCATTTTCTCGTGAGTGAGGAGCGGAGTCCACTCCTCTTGAGAATAACCCGCCTAGCATGGAGGATACAGACAGCCCTAGTTGATACATGACCTATTCGAGCATACAAATCAGAATGTTTATTTGAAGGTTTAGAGTTTGGCACGTACAAATTTACTTGGAATGGCAGGTAGATACCGTATATAGGAAGGTATGGTGGACTCATATGGAATAACTTTGGGGTTTATGGAATTGGGTGCACAAGCAGTATTCCAGCTTAGTACAAGTGAAGGCTAGAAAGAGACTGGGAAGCGGCCAGCTAGAGAGCGACAACAGTCATGAACATGCATTAAAATTAATCAACACCGAATGCAAGCATAAGTAGGATATAATTCACCATGGACATAAATATCATAGAGGCTATGTTGATTTTGTTTCAACTACATGCGTGAACATGTGCCAAGTCAAGCCACTCAAATCGTTCAAAGGAGGATACCATCCCATCATACCATATCACAACCATTTTAATAGCATGTTGGCACGCAAGGTAAACCATTATAAACTCCTAGCAAATTAAGCATGGCATAAGCAACTATAATCTCTAATTGTCATTGAAAACATGTTTCATTCATAATAGGTTGAATCAGGAACGATGAACTAATCATATTTACAAAAATCAGAGAAGTCGAGTTCATACCAGCTTTTCTCATCTCAATCAGTTCATCATATATCGTCATTATTGCCTTTCACTTGCACGCCCGAATAGTGTGGATAATAATAATAGTGCACGTGCATTGGACTAAGCTAGAATCTGCAAGCATTCAATACATGGGAGAAGACAAGGTAATATGGGCTCTTTGTCAGATCATCAATAATGTATATGAGAGCCACTCAACATTTTCATCATGGTATTCTCATCTCAAACCCCCAAAGAAAAGAAATAAAACTATTTACACGTGAAAGCTCCCAACAAGCAAAAGAAGAACGAGAAATATTTTTGGGTTTTCTTTTAATTACTACTACTACAGGCATGAAAAGTAAACTAACTAAAAGCTACAACTATTTTTTTGGTTTTTTCTTAAGGTTTTTCAAACACACAAGAAGAAAGCTTAAAAAGAAATTAAACTAGCATGGATGATACAATGAAAAAGTATGAGCACCAACAACTGGCATGAGTGTGTGAGCATGAATGTAATGTCGGCGAGAAATACGTACTCCCCCAAGCTTAGGCTTTTGGCCTAAGTTGGTCTATGCCCATGGATCAAAACTGTAGCTGGGGTCATACTGAGAAGGGTCCTCAGATTGCCACTGGCTGGCGATCTCCTCCGAATTCCACTAATAAACAAACTGACGGTGAGGATCAGATGGTGGCTCCGGCTCTGTAGCTGACATCTAGCTCCGGTAGGCATGAATGGCCTCTGGCAGAACAAGGTACATGCTTGAAAATATGTTGAACAAAGAGGGCGCAGGCAAGGTAATAAACTCACAATAATTTTTTTGTTAAATATCAATTTATATTTGAGTATCTTATTCCTATCCTTAACAATAAACTCATGTGCTACCATACTCTTATAACCTAGAACAATAGGAGGTAGCAACTGTTCCTCTTTCTCATAATGCCTAATAGGTATGTTAAAGTGTGCATCAAGGCGTGAGGCAAAGATGCCTTCGAGGACGGGACCCTTAGTACGGTTTAGATTAAACCGTTTAGCAACAATAGCGCCTAAACTGAAAGTAGTATCATGAAACAAGGCACGGCGCAAAATAACAATATTAGGGGCACTAATGTTTCCACAGTTCCCGCAACCAATTAAGCACCTACTAGAAAATATTGCAAAGTAACGTAAGACAGGAAAATGTATGCTAGTGATTCTTGCATCAAAAACTTTCCTTGTTTCCCCTACAACAATTGTATAAATAAATCCCTCCACATCATTACGATGTGGTTCCTCTATGCTGCCCTCAAAGGGTATCAAACAGACACGGCAAAAATCATAAAGTGACATCTCCTTATGCTCATCATATAAATAAAATTGTACCAAAGGTGGTGATCTCCTAGCATGGAAATGAAAATTTTGCACGAAGATATTGGTGAGTAAGAGATATTGTTCACACTGGTCGTGGAGGAAGGCAGTGAGGCCTACATTCTCAGGCAAATGATAAAAATCTTCATTAATCCCAGCTTCTCTCAAGAACTCATCACAAGGCCATTCACATGGCCGAACCTCTGAAGTATGAGGGAGATTATACTTGGGCTTCTTGTTCTCTTCACTTTGCTTATCCTTCGAGTTTTGGCTCGATGAGCCCCTCAAAAATCTCTTCATTTTTTCAAAAAATTTCTGAAATTTTTAGTAACTTAATATAAAAGTGAACCAAACTCAACAAGATTGATAGCAACTATTCCTACAAGTGTCTAGAGGCCGTATCATGCATAAAAACTACTTTTGACCACATAAATTTGACATGCAATCTCAAGAACAGGGTCACCTAAGCAGAAAAAATTTGCAATGAATAAAGTACTAGAACAAAAACTAATTGGACCATTGGAGGAGTCACATACCGAAGAACAATCCCCCAAAGCAATTTTGTGAATGTAGCTTTGAGCAAGGAGATCGGAAATGGCATCAAGATGAGCAAGAACTCGGGTTTGAGCTAGCTAGTGATTTTTTCTGGAGCAAGACGAAGTGTGTGGGTGCAAGGATAAGTGGAGGGGCCCACGTGGGGTCCACGAGGTAGGGGGCGCGCCCAGGGGGGTGGGCGTGCCCTCCACCCTCGTGGGCACGTGGCTGCTCCCCTGTTGTGTTCCCAGTGCCTAAAATCCTTAAATATTATCGAAAAAATCATATTTCATTTCCAGGGCATTTGGAGAACTTTTATTTTTGGGGTATTTTTTTATTGCAAGGATAACTCAGAAAACAGACAGAAAATACTATTTTTTGCTTTATTTAATATAAATAACAAAAAGTAAAAAGAGGGTACAGAGAGTTGTGTTTACTAGCTTCATCCATCTCATGCTCATCAAAAGGAATCCACTAACAAGGTTGATCAGGTCTTATTAACAAACTCATTTCGAATAACATGAAACCGGAGAAATTTCGAATAACACTAGGTTACCCCAACAGGGATATGCACGTCCCCAACAATAAGAATATCATAATTCTTCTTGACAGTAGGAAGAGGAAATTCAAAACCTCCAATAGTAATTGTCGAAAATTTTCCAATAGAATTGATACTGTGGACTTGAGGTTGTTTCCTCGGAAAGTGTACCATATGCTCATTACCATTAACATGAGAAGTGGCATTGCCTTTGTTGCAATCAATAACAGCCCCTGCAGTATTCAAAAAGGGTATAGCAAGGATAATCGACATACTACCGTCCTCGGGAATATCAAGAATAACGAAGTCCGTTAAAATAGTAACGTCTGCAACCACAACAGGCACATCCTCACAAATACCGACAGGTATAGCAGTTGATTTATCAGCCATTTGCAAAGATATTTCAGTAGGTGTTAACTTATTCAAATCAAGTCTACAATATAAAGAGAGAGGCATAACACTAACACCGGCTCCAAGATCACATAAAGCAGTTTTAACATAGTTTCTTTTAATGGAGCATGGTATAGTTGGTACTCCGAGATCTCCTAGTTTCTTTGGTATTCCACCCTTAAAGGTGTAATTACCAAGCATGGTGGAAATTTCAGCTTCCGGTATCTTTCTTTTATTTGTAACAATATCTTTCATGTACTTGCATAAGGATTGATTTTAAGCATATCAGTCAAACGCATACGCAAAAAGATAGGTCTAATCATTTTAGCAAAGCGCTCAAAATCCTCATCATCCTTTTTCTTGGATGGTTTAGGAGGAAAAGGCATGGGTTTCCGTACCGTGCTTCCTAGCAACATAGTCTCTCTTATCATAACGTTGATTCTTTAATTATGGGTTATCAAAATCAATAGCAGGTTCAATCTCTACATCATTGTCATTGCTAGGTTAAGCATCAACATGAACATCATCGTTAACATTATCACTAGGTTCATGTTCATTACCATATTGTGTTTCAGCATCAGAAATAGAAATATAATTGGGATTCTCAGGTGTGTCAACCACATGTTCACTAGAATCATGCAAAGTCCTATCATTTTTCTTTTTCTTCTTTTTAGAAGGACTAGGTGCATCAACATTAACTCTCTGAGAATCTTGCTCAATTCTCTTAGGATGGCCCTCAGGATACAGAGGTTCCTGAGTCATTTTACCCCCTCTAGTCATAACTCTAATAGCATTATCATTTTTCTTATTATTTAATTCATTGAGCAAATCATTTTGAGCCTTAAGTACTTGATCTACTTGAGTGGTAACCATAGAAGCATGTTTACTAATAAGTTTAAGTTCAACTTTAACACTAGCCATATAATCACTCAAGTGTTCAAGCATATAAGCATTACGTTTCAATTATCTACTAACATAAGCATTGAAGTTTTCTTGTTTAACAATAAAATTATCAAACTCATCCACGCACTGGCTAGCAGACTTATAACGAGGAATATCACCTTCATCAAATCTATAGAGAGAATTCCTTTACTACCTGTGCCGGGTTATCAAGACCATGTATTTCTTCAATAGGTGGTAAATTCTTAACATCTTCAGCTTTGATACCTTTTTCTTTCATAGATTTCTTTGCCTATTGCATATCTTCAGGACTGAGAAATAGAATACCCCTTTTCTTCAGAGTTGGCTTAGGAGTTGGTTCAGGAAATGTCCAATTATTTTCATTAGTCAACATATTATTCAATAGCAATTCAGCTTGATCAAAAGTTCTTTCCCTGAAAACACAACCAGCAAACCTATCCAGGTAGTCTCTGGAAGCATCGGTTAGTCCATTATAAAAGATATCAAGTATTTCATTTTTCTTGAGAGGATGATTAGGCAAAGCATTAAGTAATCGGAGAAGCCTCTCCCAAGCTTGTGGGAGACTCTCTTCTTCAATTTGCACAAAATTATATATTTCCCTTAAAGCAGCTTGTTTCTTGTGAGCGTGGAAATATTTAGCAGAAAAGTAATAAATCATATCCTGGGGACTACGCACACAACCAGGATCAAGAGAATTAAACCATGTTTTAGCGTCACCCTTTAATGAGAACGGAAACAACTTAAGGATAAAGTAATAGCAAGTTTTCTCATCACGAGTAAACAGGGTGGCTATATCATTTAAATTAGTAAGATGTGCCACAATAGTTCCAGATTCATAGCCATAGAAAGGATCAGATTCAACCAAAGTAATTAACTCAGGATCGACACAGAAATTATAGTCCTTATCAGTAATAAAGATAGGTGAAGTAGCAAAAGCAGGGTCATATTTCATTCTAGCATTCAAAGACTTTTCTTTAATCTTAGCTAATAATTTCTTAAGATCAGATCTATCATTGCAAGAAAGAAAGTCTCTAGCAGTTTCTTCATCCATAACATAACCCTCAGGCACAATAGGCAATTCTTATCTAGGGGGAGAATTTTCATCATCACTTTCATTGATATTATCATATTCAATAATTTCATTCTCTCTAACCCTAGCAAGTTGTTCATCAAGAAATTCACCTAGTGGCACAGTATTATCAAGCATAGAAGTAATTTCACCATAAGTATCATGGAAAGCAGAAGTGGCATCATCAATAACATGCGACCTATCGGAATCAATATCATGTGTAGGTGTCGCAAGCTTACTCAAAATGAAAGATGAATCAAGTGCAGAGCTAGATGGCAGTTCCTTACCTCCCCTCGTAGTTGAGGGAAAAATCTTGGTTCTTTGATCTTTCAAGTTCTTCATAGTGATAAAATGATATAAATCCCAAGTGACTCAAAGAATAGAGCTATGCTCCCCAGCAACGGCGCCAGAAAATAGTCTTGATAACCCACAAGTATAGGGGATCACAATAGTTTTCAAGGGTCGAGTATTCAACCCAAATTTATAGATTCGACACAAGGGGAACCAAAGAATATTCTCAAGTATTAGCAGTGGAGTTGTCAATTCAACCACACCTGGAAACTTAATATCTACAGCAAAGTAATATGATAGTGGTGGTAACGGTAGCAAAAGTAATATTTTTGGTTTTATAGTGATTGTAACAATAGCAACGGAAAAGTAAATGAGCGGAGAACAATATATGAAAAGCTCGTAGGCATTGGATCGGTGATGGAGAATTATGTCGGATGCAATCGATCATGCAATAGTTATAACATAGGGTGACACAGAACTAGCTCCAGTTCATCAATGTAATGTAGGCATGTATTCCGAATATAGTCATGCGTGCTTATGGAAAGAACTTGCATGACATATTTTGTCCTACACTCCCGTGGCAGTGGGGTCCTATTGGAAACTAAGGGATATTAAAGCCTCCTTTTAATAGAGTACCAGACCAAATCATTAACACATAGTGAATACATGAACTCCTCAAACTATGGTCATCACCAGTAAGTATCCCGATTATTGACACTTTGGGGTTAACGGATCATAACACATAATAGGTGACTATAGACTTGCAAGATAGGATCAAGAACTCACATATATTCATGAAAACTTAATAGGTTCATATCTGAAATCATTGCACCCGGGTCCTAGTAACAAGCATTAAGCATAGCAAAGTCAGAACAACATCAATCTCAGAACATAGTGGATACTAGGGATCAGACCCTAACAAAACTAACTCGATTACATGATAAATCTTATCCAACCCATCACCGCCCAGCAAGCCTACGATGGAATTACTCACGCACGGTGGTGAGCATCATGAAATTGTTGATGGAGGAAGGTTCATGATGATGATGGCGACGGATTCCCCTCTCCGGAGCCCCGAACGGACTCCAGATCAGCCCTCCGGAGAGAGTTTAGGGTTTGGCCGCGGCACCGTATCGTAAAACGCGATGAATCCTTCTCTCTGATTTTCTCTCCCCGAAAGTGAATATATGGAGTCAAGATGGACGTCGGTGGAGCATCAGGGGACCCACGAGGTAGGGGGGCGCGCCCCCCACCCTCATGGACAGGGTGTGGGCCCCCTGATGTGGATTCTTCCGCCAGTATTTTTAATATATTCCAAAAATAATCTCCGTTGATTTTTCAGGTCATTCCGAGAACTTTTATTTCTGCACAAAAATAACACCATAGCAATTCTGCTGAAAACAGCTTCAGTCCGGGTTAGTTCCATTCAAACCATGCAAGTTAGTGTCCAAAACAAGGGTTAAAAAGTTTGGAAAAGTAGATATGACAGAGATGTATCGGGGGCGACTTGATCCTTGGCAGGGAGCCTGTGCACGATATCCGTGGACAGATATCCCGCCCCCGGAGCTCCTTGATGTCCCGCTCGATGACGGAGGAGGTCTCCCACTTGCCCTTTGAACCAGATCCAGACATGGCCGGATAGGTTGGTGGCAGTGGGAAAGATTGAGATTTTTGGGCGTTGGAGCTCGGAAGAGGGGAAGGCTGGAGAAGGAAGAAGGCGTGGGGAAAAGATAAATCTTTACCTTCTTATATGGGCGGTGAATATCAAATGGCCCCCTCAAGCCTTAAAACTTGCATGTTCCCAAGGGGCCGTGCGAATGGAACGGTTGGATTACCCAAAACCATATTGATTAGGATCCCGTAATGGGCGGAAACATTCTCTGTTTTGACAAGACATGCCAATGGAGGCTGTGCCTCGACACGCGAAGCGAGAGGCATGAAAATGGTTCGAAATGTTAAGAGGCCAGATGTGACGTTTCGCCAAAAAGTTGTCAGTAAAAAGACACTATTTTATCTGGATATCTAGCCTTTGTGGCTAAGGGTTGTAACAGTTATGCTGAGCCGGATATAGTTCCCTTGTTCACGGAATTGTTGCAAAGAATTTTAGGAGGAGGAACCATCCTTGCAATGTCGAAGATAATCCGCGTGGCGAACACATCGTCATCGAAGACTGGTTCAGGGGCTACTGAGGGAGTCCAGGATTAGGGGTTCCTCTGGTGTCTGGGTAATTCAATATGGGCCGGACTGATGGACCGTGGAGATACAAGCAGAAGACTTTCCCCGTGTCCGGATGGGACTCCCCTATGCGTGGATGGCAAGATTGGTGTCCGGATATGTTATTTCCTTCCCCCACAAACCGACTCTGTACAACCCTAGCTAGGTCCTTCCGGTGTGTATATAAACCGAAGGGTTTAGCCCGTAGAGGCTATCACAACTCTCATAGGCTAGACATCTAGGGTTTAGCCATTACGATCTCGAGGTAGATCAACTCTTGTAACCGTTATACTCAACTAATACAATCAAGCAGGGCGTAGGGTTTTACCTCCATTAAGAAGGCCCGAACCTGAGCAAACATTGTGTCCCACTTGTCCCTTGTTACCCTTGGTCCTAAGACACATAGTTCGGGACCCCCTTCCCGAGATCGGCCGGTTTTGACACCGACAACGAGATCTACGGCTCCAAGGTTTGGCTCTGAGAGTTCATTGGGAGTGGCTATGGCGGACTGACCTGGAGAGGCCGTGGCAAGGACTACCGATGGTAGTGTACCGGGAGGCCCGTGTGGTTTTTGATAGCCTAGTTCACATAGAAGTTGGGAGAGGAAACAAGGATTTGTTCCGGAGGGATCGATGGATACATGGCTACTCAGTAAAAGACATAGTGCCATTCATACACGCTCAAGTGGACACGCAAACTGTTAACAGAAGATGGAGATGGCAGGTGGTTGTTGGACTTGAATGGTGAGCTAAACTTCGGGGGCCATCTGCAACTCTTGCACTTTAATATGGCTATGGGCACGGTCACACGTGACCCTTCCAATGAGGATTCTTTCTCGTGGTCGGCAGACCCGTCCGGTAGCTACATAGCTCGGTCTACTTATCACAGACTGTGCCTCGAAGCGGAGAGGGTGCCATATGCCTCATGCATTTGGAGAAGTTGGGCTCTTCTCAAGTGCAAGCTATTTGCCTGGCTGGCGGTGCAACACCGGATTTGGACGTCGGATAGAAGAGCGAGGCATGGACTGCAGGAGCTACCTTCGGCATGCTACACCTGCCTTCAAGAGGAGGACAATGCGGAACACATCTTGTTGCAGCGCGTGTATGCTAGGGAAGTGTGGCACAACATCTTGGCTGCTTTGGGTTTGCAGGGCGCATTCGAGAGGCTTAGGATCACTTGTTGGATTGGCGGCTGGAGGGTCGGCGAAACTTCAGGAGTTGTTGGAAGTGTGGTTTTGACACCTTGTCATCGTCACAATCTGGGCCTTCTGGAAGCAACGCAACGCGAGAGTTTTCAATAGGACAAACCAACAATTACAGGCGCCTGACTTGGCTAATGCCATTTTGGCGGAGTTGAAGGAGTGGAAGGCGGCAGGACTAGGTGGAGGAGGGTTTAGCTCGTTTTGTGAGAATGTAGGTTTAGTCTAATGCGTGGGGTGTAATGGATGTGTGCCTAAAATGGAGTCTTGTTTCATCTTATGGCTTCTTGTACGTTGTTATTCTCCCTTCTATAAAAATAAGGTACGCCTTTGACGTACTCTCGAAAAAAAACCGATTGAAAACAGAATTTTGTGCAAGTCAATTTTCTTTTGTATTGCAGGGTTCGTTTGATCGTTGGATGAGCATCCAAGCCCAGAGCAAAAATTGACTTACACAAAAACAAATTTCAGTCGACTTGAACATAGTTTTAGGATAGCGACGTAGGACGGCCGCCGTTAACTCGTCTTGCCCTTTGCCTTGAACTGACGCTCGGTTTCAGTTTAGCAGTGGTGACACCGCAAGCCAGTCGGGTTCGTTGGAGGTATTGGGCTAAGATGATTGTCTTCGACCTCTCGCCACCATTATAAGGTTCCACACCCACGCGCAACCCAGCCCATCAATCGAACGCAACCAAACAGCCCCGCCCCCTCTGTAACCTCGACCGCTCCATCGCACGAAGATCACGCACGTCTCGGGCTCCCGGCGCCCCAATACAGACCCGCGGAAGTGTTCGCGGACTACGTACGTAGCGGCGATGGACGCATCGGCGACGGCGCAGAAGCGCAAGTGCCCCGACAAGGAGGAGACTGCCGGAATGTGCGCTAACGGCTGCGGCTTCTTCGGCGCCGCCGCCACCGGCAACATGTGCTCCAAGTGCTACCTGGATCACGTCATCATCGGCACCGCTAACACCGTGGCCGCCTCGACCGGGCCTCCGGAGAAGAAGGCCAAGATTATCGTCGCCGTCCCGTCCTCCGATGGTGCGGCCGCTTCCTCCACCGCAGCCGCACTTGACTCCTCCGTGACGTCCGTGAAGCAGCCGCCGGTGGCGGCCAACTGGTGCGCGACGTGCCGCAAGAAGGCGGGCCTGCTGGGGTTCCGATGCCGCTGCGAGGGCACCTGCTGCAGTGTGCACCGCTACTCGGAGTAGCACGACTGTGGATTCGACTACAAGACGGCCGGCCAGGAGCAGATCGCCAAGCACAACCCAGTCGTGGTTGCGGACAAGATTTCCCGAAGTATCTGACACCCACAAAAAACCACCAGATCAACGGCGAACCGATCAAGCAGTTTGTACGATCGATCTCTGGATTTTCTAGGCTTTTTCGGAACGTGTACATTAGTTTGGACTTTGGAGATTGTACTGTGAACAAGTGCGCTTGATTCATCGAATTGATTAATAAGAGGATTAAGATCATAGGCTGGACTCAGGCTGGACGTACCGAGCGGGCTTTTTGGCCCGCTCGTGGACCGATCTGGGCCGGACTGATTGGTCCCGAACCGTTGGAAAAACTGGCTGGTCCGAGCTGGGAATTTCGGCCCGAAAATCGACCGGTCCGGTCCGGTCTTAGCTCGGTTAACTCGACAGGACCGAACGAGCTCGCTTTTTTCTTACGCACGAATGAACTGACGTGATGGATTCTCTTTGGCTCGAGGTAGAAGAAAGTTATCTTCACGATTTACTCCACGTTATTGGAAAGACAGTTATCTCCATGATTCACTCCAGGTTATTGGAGAGATAGTTATCTCCATGATTTACTTTGTAAGAATAGGAATTCGCGAATCAACCTGTGGTTGAGTTGGTTAGGTGGACAGTGGTATCCCCAACCCACTAGAGTTCAAATCCTGGTGCTCGCAGTATTTCTAGATTTATTTCAGGATTTCCGGCGATGCGCTTTCAGTGGGAGGAGACGTTCCCGTCGGCGATGAGGCGTCTATGGTGAATTCGTAAATCTCAAGATGATATGCCGGCTTAGTCTCTCGGAGGTGCTCATAGGAATAATGCTCAAAAAAAAGAATAGGAATTTTGTTTCCTAAAATGTTGGAGTTTTCCTTTTATGCAACGGAGCAGAAACAGAAAGAACGAGAAAGGTGGGCTCGATCGGATGTGTTCCTTCTACACCTCCCCACGATGTGCATATCAGCATTTGTACGACTGAATGTACATTTGTACGTGGGCATACACGTTACAAGCTCTATTTATTAGCAACATGCAAATTGTAAAAAGGATAGTTATGTCACATGCAACTATCCTACAATGTGGGGAGTGAAGTCTGAAAAAAACCTTGAACTCGTGTGGCTTGTCGCAATTAAATCCTGACCTTCGAATCTCTGAAATCGGCACACTATACTCTGTGATCCCGGTTAATATTAACCCTTAAGCTGTTTGGAGCACCTGGAAAATATCCAACCCGGCCAAGATCAGAACCTACTGTCACTTACATCCCTGTCCCACATGTCATATTTTTCTCATCATATACCCCCATAGCCTCATTCGCCCGCATGCTCGCAGTGGCGCTCCACGGCACACCCTCTGCTTTGCGAGTCGTACTTAGGCCTTGTACAATGGGACACTACTAGGAAAAGGGCTAAAGATGGAATTGACACTAATGGCGCATCAGAGAAGTGGTGCGCCACTACTATATACTAATGGCGTACTATGTGGGGATGCGCCATTAGTGTGGAAGACACTAATGGCGCACCAGGCACACGGTGCGCCACTAGTAACAAAATGTTTTTTTTCATTTTTTCAAACATACTAATAGCGCATACGGGCAGAGTGCGCCATTAGTAGTTAGAACTACTAATGGCGCACCAGCCGTAGACTGCGCCACTACTGTATTTTTTTTTTGCAAAACTACTAATGGCGCACCGTTGCATAGTGTGCCATTACTAGTTTAAACTAGTAATGGCGTACTGTGCCACGGTGCGCCATTAGTATAATTTTTTTTTACTTCTTTGCAAAACTACTAATGGCGCATGTCTGTGTGATGCGCCATTAGTATGTTGGGTTACTAATGGCGCATGTCTGTGTGGTGCGCCATTAGTAACCTGGGACCAACTAGATATTTTTGGACAGCCACACTTACACACTCACTTTTCCCACTTCATTCCCCCCACCTCCTTCTCTAAGCTTGTCGACTGCCTCCTCCTCCTCACCTCATTTGTGTTGGAAATATGCCCTAGAGGCAATAATAAATTGATTATTATTATATTTCCTTGTTCATGATAATTGTTTATTATCCATGCTAGAATTGTATTGATAGGAAACTCAGATACATGTGTGGATACATAGACAACACCATGTCCCTAGTAAGCCTCTAGCTGACTAGCTCGTTGATCAATAGATGGTTACGGTTTCCTGACCATGGACACTGGATGTCATTGATAACGGGATCACATCATTAGGAGAATGATGTGATGGACAAGACCCAATCCTAAGCCTAGCACAAGATCATGTAGTTCGTATGCTAAAGCTTTTCTAATGTCAAGTATCATTTCCTTAGACCATGAGATTGTGCAACTTCCGGATACCGTAGGAATACTTTGGGTGTGCCAAACGTCACAACGTAACTGGGCGACTATAAAGGTGCACTACGGGTATCTCCGAAAGTGTCTGTTGGGTTGGCACGAATCGAGACTGGGATTTGTCACTCCGTGTGACGGAGAGGTATCTCTGGGCCCACTCGGTAGGACATCATCATAATGTGCACAATGTGATCAAGGAGTTGATCACAGGATGATGTGTTACGGAACGAGTAAAGAGACTTGCCGGTAACGAGATTGAACATGGTATCGGGATACCGA
Organism: Triticum dicoccoides; assembly: GCF_002162155.2. Classification (NCBI taxonomy): domain Eukaryota; kingdom Viridiplantae; phylum Streptophyta; class Magnoliopsida; order Poales; family Poaceae; genus Triticum; species Triticum dicoccoides. The sequence goes on along the minus strand of NC_041388.1, from coordinate 621,537,697 downwards.
CGATCGAATCTCGGGCAAGTATCGTACCGATAGACAAAGGGAATTGTATACGGGATTAAGTCCTTGACATCGTGGTTCATCCGATGAGATCATCGTGGAGCATGTGGGAGCCAACATGGGTATCCAGATCCCGCTATTGGTTATTGACCGGAGGACGTCTCGGTCATGTCTGCATGGTTCCCGAACCCGTAGGGTCTACACACTTAAGGTTCGATGACGCTAGGGTTATAAGGAATAGATACACGTGGTTCCCGAATGTTGTTCGGAGTCCCGGATGAGATCCCGGACGTCACGAGGAGTTCCAGAATGGTCCGGAGGTAAAGATTTATATATGGGAAGTCCTGTTTTGGTCACCGGAAAAGTTTCGGGTTTTATCGGTAACGTACCGGGACCACCGGGAGGGTCCTGAGGATCCACCAAGTGGGGCCACAAGCCCCGGAGGGCTGCATGGGCCAAGAGTGGGAGGGGACCAGCCCCAGGTGGGCTGGTGCGCCCCCCCACAAGGGCCCAATGCGCCTAAGGGGTGGAAAGGGGGCAAACCCTAAGGGCAGATGGGCCTTAGGGCCCATCCTGGTGCGCCTCCCTCTCCCCCTCCCCTTGGCCGCCCCCTAGATGGGATCTAGGGGCTGCCGCAACCCCTAGGGAGGGAACCCTATGTGGGGGCGCAGCCCCTCCCCTCCCCCTATATATACTTGAGGTTTGGGCTGCCCATAACACATGAGTTCCTCTCCTTCTTGGCGCAGCCCTACCCCTCTCCCTCCTCGTCTCTTGCGGTGCTTGGCGAAGCCCTGCTGGAGTACCACGCTCCTCCAGCACCACCACGCCATTGTGCTGCTGCTCGATGGAGTCTTCCTCAACCTCTCCCTCTCTCCTTGCTGGATCAAGGCATGGGAGAAGTCACCGGGCTGTACGTGTGTTGAACGCGGAGGTGTCGTCCGTTCGGCACTAGGATCTCCAGTGATTTGGATCACGACGAGTACGACTCCTTCAACCCCGTTCTCTTGAACGCTTCCGCTTAGCGATCTACAAGGGTACGTAGATGCACTCTCCTTCCCCTCGTTGTTGGTTTCTCCATAGATAGATCTTGGTGACACGTACGAAAATTTTGAATTTCTGCTACGTTCCCCAACAGTGGCATCATGAGCTAGGTCTATGCGTAGTTACTATGCACGAGTAGAACACAAAGTAGTTGTGGTCATCGATATTGTCAATTATCTTGCCGTTACTAGTCTTATCTTGATTCGGCGGCATCGTGGGATGAAGCGGCCCGGACCAACCTTACACGTACGCTTACGTGAGACCGGTTCCACCGACTAACATGCACTAGTTGCATAAGGTGGCTGGTGGGTGTCTGTCTCTCCCACTTTAGTCGGATCGGATTCGATGAAAAGGGTCCTTATGAAGGATAAATAGCAATTGGCATATCACGTTGTGGTTTTGCGTAGGTAAGAAACGTTCTTGCTAGAAACCCATAGCAGCCACGTAAAACATGCAAACAACAATTAGAGGACGTCTAACTTGTTTTTGCAGGGTATGCTATGTGATGTGATATGGCCAAGAAGAATGTGATGAATGAGATGGTGATGTATGAGATTGATCATGTTCTTGTAATAGGAATCACGACTTGCATGTCGATGAGTATGACAACCGGCAGGAGCCATAGGAGTTGTCTTAATCTATTTATGACCTGCGTGTCAACATAAACGTCATGCAATTACTTTACTTTATTGCTAACCGTTAGCTGTAGTAGTAGAAGTAATAGTTGGCGAGACAACTTCATGAAGACACGATGATGGAGATCATGATGATGGAGATCATGGTGTCATGCCGGTGACGATGATGATCATGAAGCCCCGAAGATGGAGATCAAAAGGAGCAATATGATATTGGCCATATCATGTCACTTTTTGATTGCATGTGATGTTTATCATGTTTTTGCATCTTATTTGCTTAGAACGACGGTAGTAAATAAGATGATCCCTCATTAAAATTTCAAGAAGGTGTTCCCCCTAACTGTGCACCATTGCGAAAGTTCGTCGTTTCGAAGCACCACGTGATGATCGGGTGTGATAGATTCTTACGTTCGAATACAATGGGTGTTGACGAGCCTAGCATGTACAGACATGGCCTCGGAACACATGCGAAACACTTAGGTTGACTTGACGAGCCTAGCATGTACAGACATGGCCTCGGAACACAAGAGACCGAAAGGTCGAGCATGAGTCGTATGGTAGATACGATCAACATGAAGATGTTCACCGATGTTGACTAGTCCGTCTCACGTGATGATCGGACACGGCCTAGTTGACTCGGATCATGTAATCACTTAGATGACTAGAGGGATGTCTATCTGAGTGCGAGTTCATAAGATGAACTTAATTATCCTGAACATAGTCAAAAGTTCTTCACAAATTATGTCATAGCTCGCGCTTTAGTTCTACTGTTTAGATATGTTCCTAGAGAAAATTTAGTTGAAAGTTGATAGTAGCAATTATGCGGACTAGGTCCGTAAACTAAGGATTGTCCTCGTTGCTTCATAGAAGGCTTATGTCCTTAATGCACCGCTCAGTGTGCTGAACCTCGAACATCGCCAGTGAATCTTGCGAACATCTGACATACACGTTTTGATAACTACGTGATAGTTCAGTTAAACGGTTTAGAGTTGAGGCACCGAAGACGTTTTGAAACGTCGCGAAACATATGAGATGTTTCGAGGGCTGAAATTGGGATTTCAGGCTCGTCCCCACGTCAAGAGGTATAAGACCTCCGACGATTTTCCTAGCCTGCAAACTAAGGGAGCAAAGCTAAATTGTTGAGCTTGTGCTCAGATTGTCTGAGTACAGCAATCATTTGAATCGGGTGGGAGTTAATCTTCCAGATGAGATAGTGATGTTTCTCCGAAGTCATTACCACCAAGCTACTAAAGCTTCGTGATGAACTATAATATATCAGGGACATATATGATGATCCTTGAGATATTCGCGATGTTTGACACCACAAAAGTAGAAATCAAGAAGGAGCATCAATTGTTGATGGTTGGTGAAACCACTAGTTTCAAGAAGGGCAAGGGCAAGAAGGGATACTTCATGAAACGGCAAATCAGCTGCTGCTCTAGTGAAGAAACCCAAGGTTGAACCCAAACCCGAGACTAAGTGCTTCTGTAATAAGGGGAACAGCCACTGGAGCAGAATTACCCTAGATACTTGGTAGATGAGAAGGCTGGCAAGGTCGATAGAAGTATATTGGATATACATTGTGTTAATGTGTACTTTACTAGTACTCCTAGTAGCACCATGGTATTAGATACCGGTTCGGTTGCTAAGTGTTAGTAAACTCGAAATAAAAGGCTGCGGAGTAAACGGAGACTAGCTAAAGGTGAGCTGGCGATATGTGTTGGAAGTTTTTCCCAAGCTTGATGTGATCAAGCATCGCATTCTCCCTCTACCATTGAGATTGGTGTTTGCGTTGAGCATAGACATGATTGGATTATGTCTATCGCAATACGGTTATTCATTTAAGGAGAATAATGGTTACTATGTTTATTTGAATAATACCTTCAATGGTCTTGCACCTAAAATGAATGGTTTATTGAATCTCGATCGTAGTGATACACATGTTCAGATAGTAATGATAGTACCACCTACTTGTGGCACTGCCACGTAAGTCATATCGGTATAAAACGCATGAAGAAGCTCCATGTTGATGGATCTTTGGGCTCACTTGTTTTGAAAAGTTTGAGACATGCGAACCATGTATATTGGTGTATATGCATGAAGAAACTCCATGCAAATGGACCATTTGGGCTCACTTGATTTTGAATCACTTGAGACATGCAAATCATACCACATGGGCAAGATGACTGAAAGCCTCGTTTTCAGTAAAATGGAACTAGAAAGCAACTTGTTGGAAGTAATACATTTTGATGTGTGCAGTCCAATGAGTGCTGAGGCGTGTAGTGGATATCGTTATGTTCTTACTTCACAGATGATTTGAGTAGATGTTGAGTATATTTACTTGATGAATCACGAGTCTGAATTATTGAAAGGTTCAAGTAATTTCAGGGTGAAGTTGAAAGATCGTTGTGACAAGAGGATAAAAGATCTATGATATGATCATAGAGATGAATATCTGAATTATGAGTTTGGCACAAAATTAAGACATTGTGGAAATTGTTTCACAACTAATACAGCCTGGAACACCATAGTGTGATGGTGTGTCCAAACATCATGATTGCACCCTATTGGATATGATGCATACCATGATGTCTCTTATCGAATTACCACGATAGTTTATGGGTTAGGCATTAGAGACAACCACATTCACTTTAAATAGGGCACCACGTAATTCCAATGAGATGACACCGTATGAACTATGGTTTAGAGAAACCTAAGATGTCATTTCTTAAAAGTTTGGAGCAGCGACGCTTATGTGAAAAAGTTTCAGGCTGATAAGCTCGAACCCAAAGCGGATAAATGCATCTTCATAGGACACCCAGAACAGTTGGGTATACCTCCTGTATCAGATCCGAAAGCAATAAGGGATTGTTTCTAGAATCGGGTCCTTTCTCGAGGAAAAAGTTTCTCTCGAAAGAATTGAGTGGGAGGATGGTGGAGACTTGATGGGGTTATTGACCTGTCTCTTCAACGAGTGTGTGGCAGGGCACAGGGAGTTGTTCCTGTGGCACGTACACCAATTGAAGTGGGAGCTTATGATAGTGATCATGAAACTTCAGATCAAGTCACTACCAAACCTCGTGGGATGACAAGGATGCGTACTACTTCAGATTGGTACGTAATCCTGTCTTGGAAGTCATGTTGCTAGACAACAATGAACCTACGAGCTATGGAGAAGCGGTGGTGGGCCTGGATTCCAAAATGGCTCGAGGCCATATAATCCGAGAGAGGATCCATAGATGAAAACAAAGTGTATACTTTGGAAGAACTACTTGATGGTCGTAAGGTTGTTAGGTACATATGGGTTTTAAAAGGAAGACAGACAATGATGGTAAGTACCACCATTAAGAAAGCTCGACTTGTCGTTAAGATGTTTCCCGACAAGTTCAAGGAGTTGACTACAATGAGACTTTCTCACTCGTAGCGATGCTAAGAGTCTATTGGAATTATATTAGCAATTACTGCATTATTTATGAAATCTTGCAGATAGGATGTCAAAACATTGTTTCCTCGACGATTTTTTGAGGAAAGGTTGTATGTGATACAACCGGAAGGTTTTGTCAATCCTGAAAGATGCTAACAAGTATGCAAAGCTCCAGCAATCCTTCTAAGGACTGGAGTAAGCATATTGGAGTTGGAATGTATGCTTTGATGAGATGATCAAAGTTTTGGGTGTATACAAAGTTTATGAGAAACTTGTATTTCCAAAGAAGTGAGTGGGAGCACTATAGAATTTCTGATAAGTATATGTCGTTAACATATTGTTGATCGGAAATGACGTAGAATTTCTGGAAAGCATATAGGGTTATTTGGAAAGTGTTTTTTCAATGGAAAGCCTGGATTAAGCTACTTGAACATTGAGCATCAAGATCTATAAGGATAGATCAAAACGCTTAATGGTACTTTCAAATGAGCACATACCTTGACATGATCTTGAAGGTGTTCAAGATGGAGCAGTCAAAGAAGGAGTTCTTGCCTGAGTTGTAAGGTATGAAGTTAAGACTTAAAGCTCGACCACGGCAGAAGAAAGAGGAAGGACGAAGGTCGTCCCCTATGCTTTTGTCATAGGCTCTCTACAGTATGCTATGCTGTGTGCCGCACCTGAAGTGTGCCTTGCCATGAGTCAGTCAAGGGGTACAAGAGTGATCCAAGAATGGATCACAGGACGGCGGTCAAAATTATCCTTAGTAACTAGTGGACTAAGGAATTTTCTCGATTATGGAGGTGGTAAAAGAGTTCGTCGTAAAGGATTACGCCGATGCAAACTTTGACACTAATCCAGATTATTCTGAGTAGTAAAGTGGATTCGTATAGTAGAACAGTTATTTGGAATAGCTCCAAATGTAGCGTAGTAGTTGCATCTACAAGATGACATAGAAATTTGTGAAGTACATACGGATCTGAATGTTGCAGACCCGTTGACTGAAACCTCTCTCACAAGCATAACATGATCAAACCCAGAACTCTTGGGTGTTAGTCACATGGGGATGTGACCTTGAGTGTTAATCACATATCGACGTGAACTGGATTATTGACTCTAGTGCAAGTGGGAGATTGTTGGAAATATGCCCTAGAGGAAATAATAAATTGATTATTATTATATTTCCTTGTTCATGATAATTTTTTATTATCCATGCTAGAATTGTATTGATAGGAAACTCAGATACATGTGTGGATACATAGACAACACCATGTCCCTAGTAAGCTTCTAGTTGACTAGCTCGTTGATCAATAGATGGTTACGGTTTCCTGACCATGGACACTGGATGTCATTGATAACGGGATCACATCATTAGGAGAATGATGTGATGGACAAGACCCAATCCTAAGCCTAGCACAAGATCATGTAGTTCGTATGCTAAAGCTTTTCTAATGTCAAGTATCATTTCCTTAGACCATGAGATTGTGCAACTCCCGAATACCTAGGAATACTTTGGGTGTGCCAAACGTCACAACGTAACTGGGCGACTATAAAGGTGCACTACGGGTATCTCCGAAAGTGTCTGTTGGGTTGGCACGAATCGAGACTGGGATTTGTCACTCCGTGTGACGGAGAGGTATCTCTAGGCCCACTCGGTAGGACATCATCATAATGTGCACAATGTGATCAAGGAGTTGATCACGGGATGATGTGTTACGGAACGAGTAAAGAGACTTGCCGGTAACAAGATTGAACAAGGTATCGGGATACCGATGATCGAATCTCGGGAAAGTATCGTACCGATAGACAAAGGGAATTGTATACGGGATTAAGTCCTTGACATTGTGGTTCATCCGATGAGATCATCGTGGAGCATGTGGGAGCCAACATGGGTATCCAGATACCGCTGTTGGTTATTGACCGGAGAACGTCTTGGTCATGTCTGCATGGTTCCCGAACCCGTAGGGTCTACACACTTAAGGTTCGATGACGCTAGGGTTATAAGGAATAGATACACGTGGTTACCAAATGTTGTTCGGAGTCCCGGATGAGATCCCGGACGTCATGAGGAGTTCCGGAATGGTCCGAAGGTAAAGATTTATATATGGGAAGTCCTGTTTTGGTTACCGGAAAAGTATCGGGTTTTATTGGTAATGTACCGGGACCACCGGGAGGGTCCCGGGGGTCCACCAAGTGGGGCCACAAGCCCCGGAGGGCTGCATGGGCCAAGAGTGGGAGGGGAC
>NC_041388.1:621501776-621530112 GCF_002162155.2 Triticum dicoccoides | reverse complement strand
AGGGGTGGAAAGGGGGCAAACCCTAAGGGCAGATGGGCCTTAGGGCCCATCCTGGTGCGCCTCCCTCTCCCCCTCCACTTGGCCGCCCCCTAGATGGGATCTAGGGGCTGCCGCAACCCCTAGGGATGGAACCCTAGGTGGGGGCGCAGCCCCTCCCCTCCCCCTATATATACTTGAGGTTTGGGCTGCCCATAACACATGAGTTCCTCTCCTTCTTGGCGCAGCCCTACCCCTCTCCCTCCTCGTCTCTTGCGGTGCTTGGCGAAGCCCTGCTGGAGTACCATGCTCCTCCACCACCACCACGCCATTGTGCTGCTGCTGGATGGAGTCTTCCTCAACCTCTCCCTCTCTCCTTGCTGGATCAAGGCATGGGAGACGTCACCGGGCTGTACGTGTGTTGTACGCGGAGGTGCCGTCCGTTCGGCACTAGGATCTCCGGTGATATGGATCACGACGAGTACGACTCCTTCAACCCAGTTCTCTTGAACGCTTCCGCTTAGCGATCTACAAGGGTACATAGATGCACTCTCCTTCCCCTCGTTGCTGGTTTCTCCATAGATAGATCTTGGTGACACGTAGGAAAATTTTGAATTTCTGCGACGTTCCCCAACAATTTGTACCATAGATTCATCAAAATTAAGTGTTGAAATTACCTTTTTTTGATAGGTAACTAAGGGGAAAGCTATCTTCATGTTGTAGATCTACTTTCTTTTTTCCCTAGCTCGCTCCAACAACGTGCACATGCACTTTTTGTGGCCTAGCTAGATCTATGTATGTTTGTGGTGTTGCATATGTTTGTGGTGTTGCATATATGTTTGTGTTTGTAGGTACCGGTATTTGAAATGCGATAGTTGCCAATATTTTGCCAGAATGTTGATTCATTTCCGTTTCGGCGAGAATTTTGGCACTATGCATTCTTTTTGGTCCTATTTTTAGGGAAAGTCATTGCCAAATCTGTATCTGGGGCTGCTGAAAGAGGAGCTAGACACGCTGTGGAAAACGCCAGCCAATACGTGGGACACCGCAGAGAAAGAATATTTCCCTATGAGAGCCGCACTTCTCACGACGGTGCACGACTATCTCGGTTACGGATATCTCGCGGGACAGGTGGTCCACGGATTTTCTGGATGCGTCAGGTGCATGGATGACACAACGTATCGCCAGCTAGATAGAGATCCCGGGTCTTTGAAAACCGTGTTCATGGGACATCGAAGGTGGCTTCGCGATGATGACCCGTGGAGGAAACGCAAGGATCTGTTCGATGGTGAAACCGAACTCCGAAGACGCCCGCATACGAGGAGCGGCAAGGAAATAGACGGGCTGTTGAAAAATTGGAAAGATTGCCCACTGACGGGAAAGAAGCAAAAGGCGCCAGAGCCGGGAAAGAAGCGAAAGGCGCCAGAGCCGCTGCTGAAGGTATGGAAAACGAGGTCTGTTTTCTGGGACTTGCCGTACTGGAAGATCCACCGTGTGCCTCACAGCCTTGATGCCATGCATATCACGAAAAACGTGTGCGAGAGTCTGGTTGGTACCCTGTTGAACATGCCAGGGAGGACCAAAGATGGGCCGAAAGCAAGGGCAGACTTGAAATCAATGGGCATCAGGCAGGAGGTTCACGCTAATGATGATGATGATGATGATGATGAGGCGAAGCAGCACACAGAAAGTCGACGCAAATGCAAAAAGGCCAAGAAGACCGGAAATGACTACCCTCCCGCGTGCTTCACTCTAAGTCAGGAGGAGATCGAGCAGTTTTTCACCTGCCTCGTAGGAGTAAAACTTCCTTACGGTTACACGGGGAAGATAAGCAGATACCTAGACCCAGCGAAGTAGAAGTTCAGCGGGATGAAGTCTCACGACTGTCACGTGCTGATGACGCAGATACTTCCAGTTGCAATCCATGGGATCATGGACGCGCACGTCCGTGAAATGCTATTTGGCCTATGCAACTTTTTTGACGTCATCTCTCGGAAGTCGGTTGGCGTGAGGTAACTCAGAAGGCTACAGGAAGAGATTGTGGTGATACTATGCGAGCTTGAGATATACTTCCTGCCCGCATTCTTCGATGTTATGGTGCATCTGCTGGTCCATATCATGGAGGATATCATCCAACTCGGGCCGACGTTCCTGCACAGCATGATGCCGTTCGAAAGGATGAATGGTGTCACTAAAGGATACGTTTGCAACATGTCACGTCCAGAGGGAAGTATAGCCAGGGGCTTTCTGACCGAAGAGTGCATCTCCTACTGCATGAATTATCTAGGCATCGAGAACCCCGTTGGTCTTCCCGTCAAAAGGCACCTCGGCAGGCTCGCTGGATGGGGTCACCGTGAGGGTCGCCGCGAAATGCATGTCGACTTCGAGGGTCGACTCGCCGACTTTCAAATAGTAAACCTAGTCGTGCTACAACACATAGACGTGGTCAATCCTTGGGTGGTAGAGCAAAAAACCTTTATTGAGAAGACGTACAATGACCAAGGCCAACAGAGGACGGACGGAGATATAATCAAAGAGCACAACTCATGTTTCACGCGTTGGTTCAAGCAGAAGCTTCTGTTGTACCCTTTACATGAGGATTCTTCCGCGGAAAAACAACTCATATTCGCCTTGTCATAGGGCGCCGAGCACAACCTGATGACCTATGAGGCGTACGATATCAACAGCTACACATTCTACACCGAATACAAGGACATGAAGAGCGATGGTTATCAGAACTCCGGGGTAACAATGGAATCCTACACCGGTAACGACAAGAACAGATACTACGGAAGGATCGAGGAGATCTGGGAGCTGAGCTACGCTGGAGAGAAGTTCCCGATGTTCCATGTCAGATGGGCCAAGAGCGTCCTAAAAGAAGACCGGTATTTCACCACCATGGTTATACCCGAAGCCAAATCCAAGACCGCGGGCGCAAACGTCACCGCGAAAAATGAGCCATGGGTACTGGCTTCCCAAATGGACCAATGCTTCTTCATTACTGACCCGTCAAAGCCCAGTCGTATTGTCATGAGGAGAGGCAAAAGGAAGATCATCGGAATGGATGGAGTAGCCAATGAGCAAGACTTCGACAAGTATGGCGACCCGAAGATCGAACATGACGACGACGATGAAGTAGCAGCATACACCACAAGAAGAAGCAGGACCACCCTACCTAAAGGACGTCCGTTCCAAAGAAGAACTCCATTTGCGAAAAAGAAGGGCAAGAAGATTATGAATAGATAGCTAGCTAAGATCGACTGTATTTAAATCGTAGTCTTCATTTCTCGGTTGTATTTCATGGGAACTTTTTGATATCATGAATATTTTTAAATTTCATGGGCACTTTTTGAATTCATGAAAAAATATTGAATATTCATGAGGACACTCGATCTCGACCCCCCTCCATCTCGATCGCTATCCCCCCTCGCCAGATCCCCCTTGCCAGATCCCCCTCACCGCCGAGCACCCCACGCACCCTCCCCCGCTCCACCACCGCCGACGATCCCCGCACCCTCCCCCGCTCCACCGTCACAAATGAATGCAACTAAAAATCCAAATACAAGATTATATTTTCAAAAAACAAATTTGATTATATTTTCAAATAACAAATTTGATGATATTTTTTTATATTCATAAATATTTTCAAATAACAAATCTGATGATATTTTTAAAAAAATTATTACTATTTTTATAAAAATTTATTACTCTTTCATATTCATATTCATTTTCATATTCATATTCATATTAATTTTCTATTAAATTATTAGATGCAACAAAATAATAATAATAATAAAATCTTACTTATGGCGCACGGCTAGCTGGTGCGCCATTGCTATCTAAAAAAAGAATACTAATGGCGCACCGTCTCGGGGGTCCGCCATTGCTATAAAAAACATACTAATGGCGCACCGCCAGGGGGTGCGCCATTAGTAATCTTCCCCCCTAGTCGCCCGATCCCTTCGTCCCTACCGCTCGCTAGATTCACTCCCCCTCGCCAGATTCATTCCCCCCTAGTCGCCCGATCCCTTCGTCCCTCCCGCTCGCCAGATTCACTCCCCCTCGCCAGATTTATTCCCCCTAGTCGCCCGACGACCCCCGCGCCCCGCCTCGCCGTCTCGGTCCTCGCCGCCGACGGCCTGCCCCGCTCCTTCCCTCCACTCCTCAATCGCCCTCTCGGTCCTCGCCGCCGACGGCCTGCCCCGCTCCTTCCCTCCACCCCGAGCGCCACCGCCGCGCGTCACCGCGGCCACCGACCGCCCCGTCCTCCGTCGTCGTGCCTACGAGCTGTGCCAGGAGCAACACCATCATCACCTTCATCGCCTAGGTCCACGGATTGGAGCCGGGTCATCAAGGATCGAGCCCATCGACCTCTTCTTCCTCATCACCGACCACTGCTTCTCGGCGTCGATCCACGCTGCCCCGACCACCCTCGGCCTCGCCGTCTCCTTCCCCAGCTCCGCGGTGAGCGTCTCCATCAATTCCCCTGTTTTTATCCTTGTTTAGTCACCGTTTGTGCATGCGGGCTCGTGCTCACCGCGCCAGCCGCCCCTCACTGTAGATTCTCTAATGTCCTTACCTGAAACTGAATATAAAGCCAGTTTAAAAGTCAGTCTCCTGATCTGAATATAAATTTTATCTGAAACTGAAATTGAAACAGATGTAGTCGTAAAAATTCAGTTAAAAATTCAATTTTAGAGTTTGGCTCCTGATCTAAATATAAAGTGTACGGCAAGCTTATATTGCAAGAAAGTTTAAAATTTCAATCTAAAACTCAATGTAAAATTCAGTTAAAGTGATCTGAATATAAAAACTCTTGGAGTAAAAATTCAGTCTAAAAGTCAGTTAAAGCAGACACTGAAAAATTGCAGATAAGTAGACACTAAAAATTGCAGCCATGTCAAAGTGTCATTTCGTTTGGGAGCAGTAACGAAAACTATATGTGCTGTCATAGGTGCTGTGCTGTCAAAAACTGTATGTGCAATCTCCAGAAAAATTGTGCTTATGTGAAAATTGTATGTGCAATCTCCAAATGTATCATCATAATGTAGGTGCTGTGTTGTGTGATTCTTCATGCTGAGAACTTCAGCTTTTTCAACTTGCTGGACTATATGTTCATTGGTACTACTTGTGATGCTGCTGCTGTACTACTTGGGAATTTTGTTAACTTGTGATGCTGCTGCTGTACCCCGAGAGGCCCTTGAGTTTGCCGGAATGTCGATTAACTTCTGTTCCGGCAAATTCAGGTACTCCATATGTCCTATTTTCAGCAAAGGTCATGCTGAAATTTTCCGTGAATTTTAGCATGACTTTGCTAAAAATAGGACATATGGGGTAATTGCGACTAATGCATGGGCCGGGGTATCTTAGTACTTAGTTAAGTAGGATCAACTGCCCCGCCATTCATGCTGCATTAAACCATAGGTGGCAATAGAGCCCAGTGATAGGCCCAACTTAGAATTCTCCTTAGCATCGATAAACCCTAAATGATAAACCCAACATAGGTGGAATAGAGCCAAGTGATTAGTGCCAAGTGATTAGGCCCAACCTAGGGTGCCTCGGCATCAATAAACCCTAAATGATGAAAACTTAACTTGGCTTCTATAGGGTGCCTCAGTGTCGATGAGAACCTAAATGATGTACGCTTAGGCTTTTAGGGTGCCTCGGCGTCGACAAACCCTAAATGATAAAAGCTTAGCTTTTAGGATGCCATGGTGTTGACAAACCCTAAATGATGAGACCATGATCTTGTTCCTAGACAATAACTAACTTTTTGACCATACTTTTTTCCTATTTAGAGCGAAACATGGCCCACAACGATGAGGCCGGCGGTTCGGGCGGCAAGCAATTCTGGGAGCTGACCCAGGAGTTGGAGGAAGAACCTCACCGCTATGAGGACGCCGCGGAAGACACCGATCCTGACTACACAACCCCTAGTGGCGTCGGGGATGACACCACTGATGATGGCACCGCGGATGCCACCACTGATGATGGCGGCGCACGCACAGGTGGCAGCCAATGGAAGAGGCAATGGAAGGACCGGCGCCCGAACGTGCTCGGCACCGTCAGGGAGGAATTTACTGACACTACTAGAAAAACCCCTACTAATGCCGCACCTAATATGGCCATTAATGGCGCATCAGTGGTGCGCCATTACTAGCACGCCATTAGTAATTTTTACTAATGGCGCACCACTGGTGCGCCATTAGTATCTGGTATACTAATGGCGCACCACTGGTGCGCCATTAGTATAGGCCAGGGTGCGCCATTAGTATGCCTCCCAAGGGCCATGTATACCCAGGTGCTTTGGCATACTAATGGCGCACTACAAAGGGATGCGCCATTAGTAACGGCGGCATACTAATGGCGCACTATCCTGTGATGCGCCATTAGTATGCTTTGTCATACTAATGGCGCACTGTCATGTGATGCGCCATTAGTATGAATATTAGGTTTTTTTTATTTTTTATTTTCTGTTTTTTGCACAGGTTACAAAATGTATAATTTGACAAAATATAGACAGCACACATCAACAACAGATTCATCGAATACAATAAAAGATTAGTCTTTGAATACAATTCATCATATTAGTCTCCGAATACAATTCATCATATTAGTCTCCGAATACAATTCATCATATTAGTCTCTGAATTGAAAAGACCGAACAAAGATAGAACATTATATTACAAGTCTCGAGACCGCGAGTAGCGAGTTTGTCTTCACATTACAAGTCGATATTGATCATCTAAACTACCATCACATAGAAGAGATATGCGGTCATCACGATGAGCATCATCACGATGAAACTCGTCTTCATCCGGTTCCTCCAATGCTCCCTCCCCTCTCCCGCTAGATAGCGGGCGTATCTAGATTCGGCCTTGGCCCTAGTGGTGTACCCTGCTTCAACACATTGGAAACTGAGTTCTGACTGCTACAAATTCAGTTTTCAGATACCAGCAATCAGGAGCCTACATGGTACCATTTTGTTATCCTAGCAAGAACAGCATGAGCCAAACAAGTAAATGGAAAACATGTTTCCTCAACAAGCAAAAAGGGAAAATGCAATTTATGGCACATAGATGTTGATCCACTGACATTCATAAATTTCAGAAGAGAAAACAGCAGGCATTGCCCATGCAGTATTTACTGCTAACTAGGGAGAAGAGGTTCTTATTTTCACTCCCAAGAACAAGCAGGAAAACGTCTACATCGATGCACTCGGACGAAGAAAGTGCAGCATACATATAGTTCATAACAGAGTGCACTGTGTGCAGAAACAGGAAGCTAACATAAGATTTGTCTTCTAAGAAAAAAGCTAGCATAAGATTTCTTCTCAAAAAAAATATCTTCTCAAAAAAAAGAAGCTAGCATAAGATTTCTCTTCTGAGAAAACAACTAGCATAAGATTGTGGGAAAAAAAAGCTAGGACTGCATACCCCTAAAATAAAGTAGGACCGCATGGCCACTATCCACTTAAACCCTGATGAGCTAATTTCACCACAAGTAAGCTAACCATCCGAGCGCTCGGTTTTCTCAAGGAAGAATATTTGAAACTTCAGCGGTCATTATTCAAGAGATGAAGAGAAGGATGCAACATTTTTTGCATCAATGGAGGTTGTCCATGAGAAGACAAGTATACCAATAACATACTGATGACATGATCACATAGTATACCAATACCATTTATATCCTAACAATATTTTCTCATCTTTTTGGCATCCTTCTTCACAATAACAATGTCCATGGTTAGAAAAACAAAACCATAAAGCTCTACGTGAACTAGTCTAGAGGCATGACTGGAGATATGATTGGTGTTTATCTTTCCACACATGCAAACGGGTCTCTGAATCTAACATTCAAGAACCATTGCAATTATAGCACTAAAACAAACTTAATTCTGAACCATTGCAATTATAGCACTAACACATGCAAACGGGTCTCTGAATCTAACATTCAACTAACCTAGCACATGACCAGATCGGGCCCAGGTGATGAGCGGTAGTGGGGCACATAAGCATCAGACCGGCCACGAAACCCCGGCATCAAAACAGGGGTGGCCATCACAAAAATCAAAAACCTTCATATAACTTCACACAAGTGTCCCACGCCATAAATCTTAGGGAAGCATGGCTAACAGATGTTAGCAAAGCAATATAATCCCAATAGTCTGCATTACGTAATAATACGACTAATATTCAGATTTCAGATCACCTCTAGAAATTATTATGCCTTGTGCGATGTTGCCGAGAAACATGCACAAATCAAAATCCAAAGCAAAGAAATTATCTCCATAATTGTTCCAATCAATCAAAAATTAGGTAGTACAAACTCTAGTGAGGCGATAATAATTACTCCCGCAAATTAGACTACTAGTCTGTACTAGCTAGTTTATTGGCAGAGTACATTTTTCGGTAAATTAGTTCTTCCACCTCTGTAGCATGGGAAACTTAGCGTGAACAGATGGGCCCCAGGTGATGTCAGTGTGACAAAAACAAAAGATTATGCAGTAACTCAGCATGACAGCCCAAGCCCATACACCCAACAAATCACACCCTTAGTGTGCAAAGCATTAACAAGGATTCTATTATGAGCTCTCCCTTAATTCCCAACAATCACAATCAACAAAGCCTTATCCTGGTGATTGAACTACAACATTGCAGACTGTTGGCGT
Organism: Triticum dicoccoides; assembly: GCF_002162155.2. Classification (NCBI taxonomy): domain Eukaryota; kingdom Viridiplantae; phylum Streptophyta; class Magnoliopsida; order Poales; family Poaceae; genus Triticum; species Triticum dicoccoides. The sequence continues at coordinate 621,521,465 of NC_041388.1, read as the reverse complement.
AAGATCTGCAGAGTGCTACAGATATCTGAAATCGGCATCTTTCTTCAGAATTTCATGGTATTGCTATCGAATCATCCTTTGATGACCTGATTTGGAAGTGACATGTGGAATAAAAATCCATGAGCAGAACACAAAAAAAGTTTCCATCTCTAACATGAACATGGAAGAAAGATTAGCCAAGAACGAATGAAACCTCATAGAGAGGAGTTAGCCAGTTAGGTTACCTCCGGCAGCTAGAAACGAAGGCGGCGACGGTCGGTGCAGTCAACCACAAGCCAGATCTGTGGTGGAAGTGGCGAATCCATTTTGAATCCGTGGCGGTAGGGCTGTATAGGAGGATAGGGGCGGAGCTGCTGGAGGCAAACGCCTCCCTTCATGACACTGGACATCGCCGCCTGTCCCGCCACTACTCCAGTCGCCGACCACCGTTGAGGCTACGCCGCTACGGGCGTGTGGAGGAGAACCGGCCCAAGGGGGGAAATTTGAGGTGGCTGGCGACCTATGGAGGGAGGAGGACAGGGCAGGGTAGGGGAGCTGTTAGCTCGGCGTAGACAGGGAGGAGAGGCACGACGGCGACCGGGGAGAGAAACTGGGGACGACCTTGCGGGCTTGTGTGTGCGAGAGCACAGGAGCGACACACGGGAACAAACTGGCTATCGAGGGCGGCGGGGCGATGGTGGTGTCGGGGCGGCGTCGAGGGCAGCGGGGCGACGGTGGTGTCGGGCCGACACTGGGGCGGCGGGGCGACGGTGGCGTCGAGGGCGGCGGGGCGACGGTGGTGTCGGGGCGGGGCGACGGTGGCGTCGGGAGAGGAGATCGGGGAAGGGGATCGCGGGCGAGGGCGAGGGAGAGAGAGGGGATCGCGGGGAAGTAGGGGCGCACTCCGCCACGGTTACTAATGGCGCACTCCGCCACGGTGCGCCATTAGTAGTTTTGCAAAAAAAAACATACTAATGGCGCACTCCGCCACAGTGCGCCATTACTAGTTTAAACTAGTAATGGCGCACCGCGCGTGAGTGCGCCATTAGTAGTTTTGCAAAAAAAGGAATAAAAAATAACATTAGTGGCGCGCTTTCTGGCTAGTGCGCCATTACTAGTTACAACTAGTAATGGCGCACTACCTGCGGATGCGCCATTAGTATGTTTGGACAGGCGCACTAGTTAAAAAAAAAATTTGGTACTAATGGCGCACCGTGGGCCAGGTGCGCCATTAGTAGTTTCAACACTAATGGCGCATCAGAAGGTGGTGCGCCATTAGTATATACTAATGGCGCACCACTTGTCTGGTGCACCATTAGTGTCAATACCATCTATAGCCCTTTTTCTAGTAGTGTGAAGTGAACTCCGACGGGCATCCGATGACGCCCAAACACGTAGTCAAGGGATACTCGATTCAGGTCGGGTGCATTCTCCGGAGCACCGCCTCGATCAAAACCGAGAACCTAAGGCATAAGGACCGAGAGAATTTGCGGAGCCTCCTCTTCACGAAGTTGCACGAACGATACAAGTTCCCCGCTGAGTTCACAAACACACACCTCTCGGGTAATAAAGTGAATGGTGCCGCCCACACGACGATGAGCACGGCCCTGTCTACTTGGAAAAGCATGGTGAAGGCAATGATTGACAGAGGTGATAGTTATGAGAAGATCAAGGCAAAATATCCTTTGATTAGCGAAGATGACTACAAGGAGTTCAAGATCAAGTGCAAGAGCCCCGCAACCTCCGAATCAAGTCAGTGGGGGAAAGAAATGCGGCAGTTGAACATAGGGGTCCACCAACTCGGTCCCGGCGATTACAGAGTGGCGGAGCCTATATGGGACAAGGAGGACGCGGAGCGTGCCGAGCAAGGCCTACCGCCCCGCTTCGAGAAATACAGTGACAAGCAGACCAGGAACTTTCTCAGGGCCCGGTACAAGGAGGACCCGGTAACAAAGGAGCTTACCACGGATCCGAAGACCAAGGAGCTTGAGCTTGTTCTGGTAAGGAATACACCCCCGCGTAATTAGCTCCATATGGTTGCATTCTAATTAATCCCCAATATTTCTAAATGGTTCACGTTCCTTCCGCAGGACAAAGAAAGCAGTAGCGCTGGGTCGTCTCAGAGCTCCCCTTCGACACCCCTTTGAATAGGGCGATGAACGTAATGAAAAACAGGGATAAGCTCAATAAGCAGACGTCAACTGGTCATGTGGCCGGCAAAGGCTTGTCCACAAAATGGTCATCATACTATGCCGCTGGTGGGCGAAAGGAGAAAAAGACTAGCTCGGAAAGCCAGTCGCGCGAGGTTGAAGCACTCAAGGCGCAAGTGGCGCGGATTCTGGAGATGGTCCAAGAGCAAGTGCAACAACAACTGGGATCGATGCTCACCGGCATTATGACTACCTTGATTCATGGGATAACGGCGTGGATTGCGGGTGGCCAACAGGGGCTGCCCCCGATTCCCAGCTTCACGGCCAGCCACTCGCACAACGCGCAGGCGGCGCCAATGGTGTCTCCGACGGTGGCGGTATTGGTGTCTACGGCGGCGGCGCCATTGGTGTCTCCGGCGGCTGCGGTAATGGTGTCTCTGACACCGGCATTGGAGCTTAATGCACCCGGGTGTACGCCGGCCGGCACCTCGCCAGCAAGCGGCCCCTCCGTCAGTTGCACGCCCACTGTTGGCGGTGCCTCTACATTAGCCGAGCTCGACGACATCACAGTAACTAAGCCTCTTGGCCGAGGACTTCATCTCCTTGCCTTTGACTGGGCATCCCTGACGCCCTACATGTTTTCGCAGGGCGCCGCCGACGTTCCTTGCACTCTCCTGCACTTCGTGGGCGGCGAGTTGGTCGATGTCGCCAAGGGCAGAATCGTTCAACCGGGCAACCCCGTGTTCCACAGTAATCTAATGCCACCCACAATGTATAGGGTTGAAGTGGTTCGGGTGCTGCCAGGCTGCGACGAGCTGTTACCTCCGATTCGACCCGCTGGGGCCGACGAAGAAGATGAGATGACCCTCAGTGCCTGCGTAAGCTGGCCCCTGCTTTGGCCGAAGAGCCAGATTCGTTTGGGGGCAGGGGACACCACCCCACAGACAAGACCGCCAGTCGTGCCGGCGCCAAGCCATGGCAAGAACGCCGCAACGCTACCGGACATGCCGGACATCCCTATGGCACAGGATCCGGACATGCATATGGCACAGGATCCAGACGACGACGACAACGACGATGGTACATTTACCAGCGTCGATAAGTACTTTGCCGAACATGGGTACGGTGACGAGTTCTGCAGGCCTCCTTCTCAAGAACCCAAACAAGACGACCGCGATCTAGCTGGTACGGCGGAGAAACCCAATTGCAAAAGGCGTCGTTTGGCGTTCAGTTCTCAGGAGACGCCTCCAGCTGCCGCCTTCACCGAGCCTCAGATAGCGGAGGTGCCAAATATTATCAGCCCCAACACGCTCAAGAAGGCGGTCTGTGAGCAGAACTCGGTCCCATTACAGCAGATCAAGAAGAAGGGCCGGAAATGGCAGACTAAAAAGGGCGCCGGTGCGAGCCAGCCGGCACCGAGTACGATCCGTGCTTAGGACGGGCCATCTTCACCTAAGGATATCTCGAGGAGGGTGTATGTGGCGGGTAGGGCGATGCTACCAACAAATATGCTCGATGCTGCAACCGGTGCTATGCAGAGTCTGCACGACAGTGTTCTTTCTTTGGAGAAGCGGCGTCTCAGAGAGAATGATGTGGCATACCCGGTTTTCGTGGCCAAGGTGCCAGAGGGCAAGGGCTTTGTGGATGGCGACATCGGGGGTACGATCGTCCTGTGGTTTGATGACATCTTTGCTATTTTAACCTTCATCCGCTGCACTACACCTTCATTCGGCTGTTTTCGCTGAGTATGGAGATGCGGATCATTAGAGACAAGACCCCGAACATCGTGATCGTCGACCCCTTCTACATGCGTGCCAAGCTCTTGAGCAGCGCTGGGGACCGCCAAGTCGCGAGTTCACACCTTGAAGATGTCATTCTGGCAAACACAGATAAGGATAACTTCCTTGTGGCTTACTTTCCTGAGTAAGTCATCCCTTAACCGCCCCGTAACATATGATTTCTTAGATTTCGATCGTTCTTTTTTTTCTAACATTCCGTGTTCTATGCAGTGACACACATTGCACACTCATCCTCTTAAGCCCGAAATATTACATGGCCACGTATTTCGACCCGAACCGTAACTCCAAGATAGACTATATAAATATCAAGAAAGTTCTTGATGATGTTCTCCCCGGCTACGCCAAATCTGGAGGCACCTTCATCAGGGCAGTTCGTAAGTACGGCAAGCACGTGTTTGCCCACAATACGACGTTCTGCTGCGTCAAGCAGCCTCCTGTCGGTCAGAAGGATGCCTACTACGCCCTCCATCACATGCGGGCGATCGTAAGGGACCATCATCACCTTCTGCTACCAAATAATCTCAAAGATTGGGCCGCGAGCTTGTCGGCAATCCAGGAGCGGACATCAGACAAGAATTCTTTCGCATCCATTCGGAGTTTGCGGACATCATCCATCAAGATGTCCTTCATACCTCGGGGCAGTTCTTCCTCAGATATCAACTGTCCAACATTGAGATAGACGGAATGCTACAAATGCAGGCTGACAACGCCCGCGATTTCATGACCATCACGACAGATGGCGGCTTCATCCACGCTCATGTCCATGAGTCGAGTCGAAAGTAGTGATGTGTAGTTCTGAAACATTGATTGGCTCATGTTGTAATTAAACTTTAATGAATTGTATGTCTCTTTGGTTTGGACAGTCGTTCAACTTAGATGTAATCGATGCTATTTATTAGTAGGACCATGAATCGTGCTATTAATGTCTTGCTTTTCTCTTCCGATCCTTTTGTTGCATACTTATATATTGCTTATGTATGTATTCTCTGTTGTTTGGCTTGTGCATAGAGATGCCGTCGTATGTCGTGTACAAGGGTAAGGTTCTCGGAGTCTATGACGACTGGGAGGAGTGTCGGAGACAGATTCACCGTTTCAGCGGTAATAGTTACAAAGGGTACACCACTAGGGCGGAGGCGGAATCTAGATACGCCCGCTATCTAGCGGGAGAGAGGAGGGAGCGTTGGAGGAACCGGATGAAGACCAGTTTCATCGCGATGATGCTCATCGTGATGACCGCAGCTCTCTTCTATGTGATGGTAGTTTAGATGATCGACATCGACTTGTAATGTGAAGACAAACTCGATAATCGCGGTCTCGAGACTTGTAATGTTTTATCTTTGTTCGGTCTTTTGAATTCGGAGACTAATATGATGAATTGTATTCGGAGACTAATCTTCTATTGTATTCGATGAATCTGTTGTTGCTGTGTGCTACTGTCTATATTCTGTCAAATAATATATTTTATAACCTGTGCAAAAATTAGAAAAGTAAAAAAACCCTAATATTCATACTAATGGCGCATCACCAAACAGTGCGCCATTAGTATGCCAAGTATACTAATGGCGCATCCATCCGCATTGTAAAATATATAAGGAAACATAGAACCAACAAAGAATAATATTTCGACAACAAAACGATACCACATTTCAGCAACAAGCAGGAGCATATTTCAACAAGATGTCCAATTACACAAGTTCTAAAATAGAAGTCTTGGTTCACAAATCACAAGCACAAATGAGACGAAATAGTCCAATACATAAATTCTGAAATAGAATTCATATTTCACAAATCACTTTAAAGTAGGAATCATCATAGCATCTGTCACATCTCCAAGCCTCCAAAAGACTATCTTCAAAGTTACCAAAGCCAAATCAAAGTGCCAAGTCCTAGAGAAGATCAAAATACGCTCAATCTTGGTAAAAAAACATGTATTTTACCGGGTCTACCGGGTTTCAGGTTCGGGGACTACCGAAACGGGTGCAAACCCATGAAACGTGTCGGGTTGTATAATGTGCCCAACAACAGCCCCGCGGGGATGAGAAGACGCCCATCCCCATCACCTAATAGGGGAAAAACCCACTGGGACGCGGGTTTCGGGGCCCCGTTGCCATCTTGATCGCTGACGTGCTGACAACCAAATCAGAGCTACCTCTCTGGCGCCATGAGTCAGACCAGAAACTTGCACCACGATGTGGTCGCATGCCACTCTATGATAGTGAGGTGCAACCATGCTGTCATCGTATGCCATGCCGAGCGACTACCATTATGTCGAACAGTTATAGTGTGCATGCACTCGTCAGCAGCTCACCTTGCCTCCGAGCTCGCTCCGACCGCCCCTATGGCTTACCGCGTCCTTGGACGATCTCTATAATCGCTCCTTATACCTCGATTTCTTCCCCCACTGCTCGAACTAGGCAGTTGCTTGCTCCGCCGTGAGAGCTCGCCATGCAGAACGCACGCTGCATGGACGGAGATAAGACCGGCGCCCATGCGGTCATGCCTCTCAATTTTCTTTCCCATGATACACGCCAGGACGTCCATGCTTCTCTGCTATCCCCACACGCCACGGTAGTCGTTGCTGTGCTGCTGGCATGGTGCTCGCTAGCGGTTGCCCACCGTCCCGTCGATGGTGCACCGTGGACAGGCAACGCAGACCATCCTCCAGACTCCACTTCCTCCACTCTGAGTCTTAAAATCCCTCGGCATAACCTCATTCTTGTCTCAATTTCAAGGTAACGCTACTTCGGCGAGCTCTGTCGAGCCTTGCCACCACCACCCGCTCGGACCACGAGGCTGTCGATCGTCGTTGTCGTCATCGCCAGCGACCCGAAGCCCCGCCCCTGGGCCGGCACCGAAGCATTGACCGGTCAACTCGCACCAACCATTGCCTAGCTGGGTGCCTACTGCATCGGTCCGGGGTACGCGTTCTTGGCGAGAGCGAGGGACGGATAGAAGATGGACATGGGATAGAAGCTGAATAGGACAGGTGGACCTGTGTAGTCAGTGAGAGTAGTGTGTGATCCCGACCGGGATCGTTCTTTTCTACCATGCAAAACTGGTTTGAACGGGTTTAGGGTTGAGATTAATCGGGATTGACAAATACAGGGTACCGATTTCAGGGATCGAGAAGTTAGGGTTCAGTTTTGACTGCGTGTATAAAATCAAGGTTTAAAATAGACTTCACTCCAATGTGGGCTCTTATCGCCTCAATAGATTTGACGTGATACTTTCAAAAAACTAACATTATTAACTTGACAGAAAATAGGAAACATCCTTAAGAAAAAAGGAAACAAGAAACAACGAGGCAACGAGATTGATTGCGTGTCATGAGGAACAGACCCGCCCTTGGACTTCATTCGCTCGGGGGCCTCCCAGATGAAGAACTCCAGCAGCCCCAAGTCGAGGTGACCTCCACCAGCTCCGGGGACGCCGCCACCTCCATGGCAACACCTCCGTTCATCGCCGTCGTCATGTATCTATCCTCCCCGACCTCTTAAACGTGCTCATGATGGGCATGCGGCTGTGTTTCTCTGTTTCCTCTCCTCCCCGTGCCCCGTAACCTCTTGTAGGAGCTCGCAGTCGCCATGCGCCGCCGCTCTCTGTCGCTGTACGACGATGCCATGGGCGGTCCTCTCGGTCCGGCCCGAGCTTTACTACCGCTGGTTAGGTCCATGAAAAGCAGACCGCGGCACTGCTCGGTCCGGTCCGGTCCGGTCCGCCGGCGGCCGGTCCAGACGGCGGCTCGGTCAGGGCCCGGACCGGCCCGGACCGTGTGCACCCTGAGGCTGGACCCGTATGTATAAAGTAAATATAATTACTGTACTTTGGTACCAAATGTGACACAGCTGAAATCTAAAATGGTGGATTAGCAGGGTGGATTAGGATTTCCCCGACCCAGCTGTTGCGCTGTCTCCCCAGGAGGCAACCGGGGTGGCGCGTAGCCCCCTCCCTCCTTCCCCACTCCTCCCTCTCCCTCCCGCCGCCACCCACGGGTTCCCCCGGATTTAGCCCGGGTGGGTTTGGCATGGCTCTCCTTCCCGGGAGAGAGGATCGGCGGCGGCGTGGCTCGGTTGGCAGCGGCCCCACAACCTAGAGATGGTGGCCAGCGGCCGGCGTGGCGGTGGGGCTACTCATTGGCGCTGGGGCGGCCTGGCGGCGCAGGGTGGCCAGCGGCGCTCCATCGGCCGAGATCTGGGCACTTAGGGCCCCATCTAGATCCTACCGGGCCGGCTTCGGTGCGGCCTCGCTGCCTCCTGCGTGGTGAAGGAGGAGGGTCAGCGACGCCGACGGTGTGCTTTCTGCAGCGCAATGGTGGGAGCTTTACCGGCATTTCAGTGCCAACGGACCTGATTTGCTCCTGCTCATGCGTCCGATCGGTTACCGTCATTGACGGTGGAGGTCGGGCCCTCCCGCAGGCCGACGGTGTTGCTGTCCCTAATCCCTGCTCTTCTTCTTCATTGTGCAGGCCTCACTTTTTGGTGTTGTGGTGAGACAGCGTAGGTGGCTTCAAGACCATGCTAGCGTAGGGTGGTGGACGGTATGGTGGAGCGCTCGGGGTGATGGTTGGGATCGGGAGATATCCCAGTCGGCCTGAACGACACCGACGTGGTGGCGCTTGAGGGTGTTTTTTTACCTTCCTGGAGGGTGTTTGGTGCTACCCTTCCTTTCTCCTTGTCGCGTACCGGAGGAAACCCTTGGCAGCAGCGTCATCATTGTCGCTTTCCTTCTGGGAGGTGTTGATTGGCACCGGCACTTCGGAGGCTAGGAGCTTTGTGAGAGATCTCCGTGAAGGAAATATGCCCTAGAGGCAATAATAAAGTTGTTATTTATATTTCCTTATATCATGATAAATGTTTGTTATGAAGGAAATATGCCCTAGAGGTAATAATAAAGTTATTATTTATATCCTTATATCATGATAAATGTTTATTATTCATGCTAGAACTGTATTAACCGGAAACATAATACATGTGTGAATACATAGACAAACAGAGTGTCACTAGTATGCCTCTATTTAACCAGCTCGTTGATCAAAGATGGTTATGTTTCCTAACCATAGACATGAGTTGTCATTTGATTAACGGGATCACATCATTAGGAGAATGATGTGATTGACTTGACCCATTCCGTTAACTTAGCACTTGATCGTTTAGTTTGTTGCTATTGCTTTCTTCATGACATATACATGGTCCTATGACTATGAGATTATGCAACTCCCGTTTACCGGAGGAACACTTTGTGTGCTACCAAATGTCACAACGTAACTGGGTGATTATAAAGGTGCTCTACAGGTGTCTCCAAAGGTACTTGTTGGGTTGGCGTATTTCGAGATTAGGATTTGTCACTCCGATTGTCGGAGAGGTATCTTTGGGCCCACTCCGTAATGCACATCACTATAAGCGTTGCAAGCATTGCAACTAATGAGTTAGTTGCAGGATGATGTGTTAGGAACAAGTAAAGAGACTTGCTGGTAACGAGATTGAACTAGGTATTGAGATACCGACGATCGAATCTCGGGCAAGTAAGATACCGATGACAAAGGGAACAACATATGTTGTTATGCGGTTTGACCGATAAAGATCTTTGTAGAATATGTGGGAGCCAATATGAGCATCTAGGTTCCGCTATTGGTTATTGACCGGAGACGTGTCTCGGTCATGTCTACATAGTTCTCGAACCCGTAGGGTCCGCACGCTTAAAGTTCGATGACGGTTATATTATGAGTTTATGTGTTTTGATGTACCGAAGGAGTTCGGAGTCCCGGATGAGATCGGGGACATGACGAGGAGTCTCGAAATGTTCAAGACATAAAGATTGATATATTGGACGACTATATTCGGACTTCGGAAAGGTTCCGAGTGATTCGGGTATTTTTCGGAGTATCGGAGAGTTACGAGAATTTGCCGGGGAGTACATGGGCCTTATTGGGCCATACGGGAATAGAGGAGAGAGGCCAAAAGGAAGGAGGCATGCACCCCCCTCTGGTCCGAATTGGACAAGGGGTGCAGCCCCCTTTTCCTTCTCCCTCTCCTCCTCTTTCCTTCTCTCCTACTCCAACAAGGAAAGGAGGAGTCCTACTCCCGGTAGGAGTAGGACTCCCCCCTTGGCGCGCCCTCCTCCTAGGCCGGCCGCCTCCCCCCTTGCTCCTTTATATACAGGGGCAGGGGGCACCTCTAGACACACAAGTTGATCAAGTTGATCGTCTCTTAGCCGTGTGCGGTGCCCCCCTCCACCATAATCCACCTCGGTCATATCGTAGCGGTGCTTAGGCGAAGCCTTGCGTCGGTACACTAGTAGAAAAATGGTCAAACGTGAAGCACATTAGTGCCGGTTTGTATTTGAGCCGGCACTAATGTATACATTAGTGCCGGTTCCAACGGATAGCCGGGCCGCTTTCATTAGTACCGGTTCGTGGCGAACCTTTAGCACCGGTTCGTGCTACGAACCGGTACTAATGAGAGTGGTGGCAGGATGTTGTCAGAGTGGGGCCCCTCCAGCACCTTTAGTACCGGTTCGTGCCACGAACCGGTACTAAAGGTCGTCCTATATAAACCCTTCGTCCACCAGCACTCTGTTCTTCCCCCTTTCCCCTCTCCGGCCCTCTCCTCTGTTCTTCCCTTCTTCCTCTCGAGTTCATCACAAAATTTGCCCAAAATTTGTCAAGATTTGAAGGCCCTCATCCATTCAAATGATCACAAAGGTTAGCAACTTTGTCCTTTCATCTCTCATTGCTAGATTAGCTCTTTCATTGGTTTATATAGTGATTAATTTGTGAGTTTAGTAATTTGGGAGGATATATATATATATATGTGCTAGTATTTGATTTATATGCAATTTGAGGTCAAAAATAACACTTAGTTTGCATATGTAGGTGTGGTTTACTTAGTGCCTTCTAAATCTCCATCGTAGCCACCATCGATCGCCCGCACCGTCCCGTCGCCGGCACCACCTTGTGGTGAGCCTCTTGTTCATGAAATTTTATATAAAAATTAATGTTTGTGTGATTTGGATATATAGTTACTCGTATAATTATCTTACCCGTATGTTGTTTGTTATACATATAGTGCCATGGTTTTGATATCCGTCCCCGTCGGCCCTAGTCCTTGTTATGATTTGGATGTGGTATGTATATTCTCTTTTAAAACTAGTTGCATTTCGTGTTTATGACAAATTATGCCCATCAAGTTGACATAGAAATTTTTTCTAGGAGGTATCTGAACCGGAAATTCCAACCGACCCTATTGCCGAGAGGTTAAATTTAGTTGAAAGAGAAAACGAGTACTTGAAAGAAAAATTGAAAAGAATTGAGGGGGAGAAGATGGAATTGGAGTTGCATGTTGCCGATGTCGTCGATGATCACAAGATCAAGATGGAGAAAATGCTCTTGAAGATTAGAAAGATTAGAAAATATGCCATCGATAGTGAGGCTTGGTATCATTATGCTGTTGGATCCATTGTTAGCTTAGTTGCGATCTTGATCGTATTTGTTGTTGCATTTAAATGCTTTAGCTAGAGAGTTATTTGTTTGTTGCATTTAAGTGTTGTATGAACTTTATGTATGAACTTGTATTAATTTGGTCTATTCGGTGTTGTGTAATGAAGATGAGCCGGCAATGGATGTACGATGACCGATGCTCTCCCCAGTTCATTGAGGGCGTGCGTACTTTTCTGCTTGCGGCTGAGGCAAACAAGCGGGCGGATGGTTTTATGCCTTGTCCATGTGCTCGCTGTAAGAATGGTCACAATTACTCTACATCAAGAACCATTCACGTCCACCTGTTTAAGATCGGTTTCATGCCCCATTATAATGTTTGGACCAAGCACGGAGAAAGAGGGGTTATGATGGAAGACAATGAAGAAGAAGAGGACGACGACTGCTATCCTCGCCATGGGTTCCCTGAATACGATGATACAACAATGGGGGAAGAAGCTGAGCCGGTAATGCGGGAAGAAGCTGAGCCGGCAATGCGGGAAGAAGCTGAAGAAGAGGCATCAAATGAGCCTGTTGATGATCTAGGTCGGGCCATTGCCGATGCAAAGAGAAACTGCGCAAGTGATTTGGAGAAGAAGAAGTTGCAGCGCATGTTAGAGGATCACAAAAAATTGTTGTACCCGAATTGCGTAGGTGACAAGAAAAAGCTGGGCACCACACTGGAATTGCTGTAATGGAAGGCAGAGAATGGTGTATCTGACAAGGGATTTGGAAAGTTGCTGGTAATGATAAAGGATATGCTTCCAAAGGACAACGAATTGCCCGAGAGTACGTACGAAGCAAAGAAGGTTGTCTGCCCTCTAGGGTTAGAGGTGCAGAAGATACATGCATGCCCTAATGATTGCATCCTCTACCGCAGTGAGTACGAGGATTTGAACGCTTGCCCGGTATGTGGTGCATTGCGCTATAAGATCTGCCGCGATGACCCTGGTGATGTCGAGGGCCGGCGCCCCAGGAAGAAGATTCCTGCCAAGGTGATGTGGTATGCTCCTATAATACCACGGTTGAAACGTTTGTTCCAAAACAAAGAGCATGCCAAGGCGATGCGATGGCACAGAGAAGACTGTAAGAAAGACGGAAAGTTGAGAGTACCCGCTGATGGGTCGCAGTGGAGAAAAATCGAAATAAAGTACGGGAAGGAGTTTGCAGATGACATTAATCCTTTTGGGGAGCAGAGCAGCAACCATAGCACCTGGCCTGTGACTCTATGTTTGTATAACCTTCCTCCTTGGTTGTGCATGAAGCGGAAGTTCATTATGATGCCAGTGCTCATCCAAGGCCCTAAGCAACCCGGCAACGACATTGATGTGTACCTAAGGCCATTAGTTGAAGAACTCTTACAACTGTGGAATGGAACAGGTGTACGTGCGTGGGATGAGCACATGGGGGAAGAATTTAACCTAAAGGCGTTGTTGTTCGTGACCATCGATGATTGGTCTGCTCTCAGTAACCTTTCAGGACAGACAAACAAGGGATACCGCGCATGCACGCACTGTTTGGACGGTACTGATAGTATATATTTGGCTAATAAGAATGTGTACCTGGGACATCGTCGATTTCTTCCGAGCAGGCATCCCGTAAGAAAGAAAGGCAAGCATTTCAAAGGTGAGGCGGATCACCGGACGAAGCCTCGCCACCGTACTGGTGCTGATGTACATGATATGGTCAAGGATTTGAAGGTGGTCTTTGGAAAGGGTCCTGGTGGACAACCTATTCCGAATGACGCTGACGGACGCGCACCCATGTGTAAGAAGAAATCTATATTTTGGGACCTGCCCTATTGGAAAGACCTCGAGGTCCGCTCCGCAATCGACGTGATGCACGTGACGAAGAATCTTTGTGTGACCCTGCTTGGCTTCTTGGGCGTGTATGGGAAGACAAAAGATACACCTGAGGCACGGGAGGACCGGCAAGTATGCACGGAAAAGACGGCATACATCAGGGTCATGCAAGCTACGCTCTTACCAAAGAAGAGAAGGAAATCTTCTTTGAATGCCTTCTCAGTATTAAGGTACCGTCTGGCTTCTCGTCGAATATAAAGGGAATAATAAACATGGCAGAGAAAAAGTTCCAGAACCTAAAGTCTCATGACTGCCACGTGATTATGACGAAACTGCTTCCGGTTGCATTGAGGGGGCTTCTACCGGAAAACGTTCGATTAGCCATTGTGAAGCTATGTGCATTTTTCAATGCAATCTCTCAGAAGGTAATCGATCCAGAAATCATACCAAGGTTACAGAATGATTTGGTGCAATGTCTTGTCAGTTTCGAGTTGGTGTTCCCACCATCCTTCTTCAACATCATGACGCATGTCCTAGTTCACCTATGCGAAGAGATTAACGTTTTGGGTCCTGTATTTCTACACAATATGTTCCCCTTTGAGAGATTCATGGGAGTCTTAAAGAAATATGTTCATAACCATGCTAGGCCAGAAGGAAGCATCTCCAAGGGCCGTCAAAATGAGGAGGTCATTGAGTTTTGTATTGACTTTATTCCTGACCTTAAGCCGATTGGTGTTCCTGAATCGCGGCATAAGGGCAGACTGGATGGGAAAGGCACGCTAGGAGGGGAACAAATAATATGTATGGACGGACATTCTCTCACTGAAGCACACTACACAGTTCTACAGAATTCCGCCTTGGTGGCTTCGTATATGGATGAACACAAGAATTTGCTACGCTCCAAACACCCGGAGAGGTCTGATGACTGGATTACACGTGAACAAACCAGGAGTTTCGCCAGATGGTTGCAAGCACGTACCATGCATGACACCGCTATTGAAGATGACCTGTACTTGTTGTCCCAGTTACCATCTTCGAATATTATGGTTATATACAGGACATATGGGAACTTGACTATCCACGTGGTTTGAAGGTCCCTTTGTTTCGGTGCAAATGGGTCAATATGACACGAGGCGGGGTAACAGAAGACCTGCAGTACGGAATGACAACAGTGGATCTCAACAATCTTGCGTATGCAGACGAACCATTCATCCTAGCCAATGATGTGGCACAGGTTCTCTATGTGAAGGACATGTCTACCAAGCCAAGAAAAAGAAAAGATAAGGAAGCGAATGCATCGTACGATGAGTCAAAGCGGCACATAGTTCTTTCTGGGAAGAGAAACATCGTGGGAGTGGATGACAAGACAGACAAGTCAGAAGATTATGAAAAGTTTGATGAAATTGCTCCATTCACAGTGAATATTGACCCGAGCATCCCGTTAAATGATGAAGATTTTCCATGGCTACGACGCAAAGGGACACACCCGAAGAAAAAGTTTCACACCCAAAGATCTGGGATGTGATCTGCTTAACTATCATCACTTTCTTCTGTGTTTCACACCCAGGAGGGAATCTCTGTAATAGTTAGGGTAGCTAGTTATGTGTTTTGGCATTTGAAACACGAAGAAATTTTATGTGCAAGCAAATTCTTTCATGCATTTATTGATTTTTTCAGCTAAATGACCCTGAAATTGAAAAGCATTTCAAATGAACTCAGAAAAGGATGAAAGTTGGCATGGTATCATAATTTCACCCACATAGCATGTGCAAAAAAGTAGACAGGGTTACCGCAAAAACTGGATGCATTTCGTGTACAAATTGGACAATCTGTTTCGAAGTATCAGGGTTTCGGACGAAAACTCATCCGTTACAAAGGCATTTCATTTTTAAATAACTTAAGCATTACTAAATTGAATATAATGATAAAACACACTAATATTAAACATAAGAAAAAAGAATCACTGGAAAATGTATTTTTAAAGTTAAGTTATTCACAAACTAGTGATTCACACAAATTTCAAATAATTCAAAATTTAAACTATTCAAATTTAAAAACTACCGGCACTAACTGAAAGTTTCTAAAAACTATCAAAAATATTCACAAAGAAACTCTAAATACAGCAAAAAACAACTAAAAATAAATAAAACAAAATAAATAAAGCAGAAAAGAAAAAACTAAATGAAAAAAGCCCACCTACCGGGCCACAGCGGCCTGCATACGACTAGAAACACAACCTGTTGTTGGGCCAGGATGCAGGCCCGCAAGCCCAGTAGGCCCCAAAGGGCAGAGTAGCAGAGGTAGGCCCAGAAGGCCTGCTTTAGAGAGGAGCTCGAGACAGCAGCGACGGCGGGGCTTATAAGCAGGTGTGAGCGCCCTTCGGCTAGCGAGGTGGGACTAAACTTCTGCGCCCCTCGCCTGGCA
Source organism: Triticum dicoccoides (assembly GCF_002162155.2). Lineage (NCBI taxonomy): Eukaryota > Viridiplantae > Streptophyta > Magnoliopsida > Poales > Poaceae > Triticum > Triticum dicoccoides. Next base: position 621,505,840 of record NC_041388.1, on the reverse strand, counting down.
GCGCACCCCCTTTAGTACCGGATCGTGGCACCAACCGGTACTAAACGGGGGGCCTTTAGTACCGGTTGGAGCCAGGAATCGGTACTAAAGGGGGGTGCTTCCCCCCGCTTGGCCTGGCCAAAACAGGCCTTTAGTACCGGTTGGTGGCTCCAACCGGTACTAAAGGTGTCCCCTATATAAGAAACACTTCGAAAATTTTCAATTTCTCATCTCCCACTTCTCTCTGCCGCCGCCCCGTCCCGCGCTGTCGCCGCCCCTGTCGCGCCGTCCCCGTCGACTCCGCGATGCCCCCGTCCTCATCGCGTCGTCCCCGTTGACTCCGCGGCACCCCCGTCGCCGTCCCGGTCGCCGATCCCCTCGCTTCGCCGTCGCTGTCGCCTTTGGATCGACCTCGCCCTCGCCCTCGCCGTCACCGTCGCCTCGACCTTGCCCGCGCGCGCTGTGAGCCCCTCCCCTGGCCCCTCTCCTCCCTCCAATCGATCGTAGCGCACACCGGCGCCGGCGCCGGCGCCGACCGTAGCGCACACACGCGCGCGCGCACACACACACACACTACATGCACGCACACACACACACACACACACACACACTACACACACACTAGACGCGCACACACACACAAATTTTCTGTTTTTAGCTTTTAGTTTTTTCTGTTTTTCTGTTTTTCATACAAAGTTTTAGATGAATTAATTAATTAGATTAGATTAATGTCAAATAGTATGTAGAAATGTTAGTTATAATATATATAATGTCAAATGTTATGGAAATGTTAGTTATATAGAAATGTTAGAAATTTTGGAAATGTTAGTTTTAGCTAGCTAGGTTAATTAGATTAATTTCAAATTGTTAGACGATGATCGATGTTTTTTTAGTTTCTTATATTTTTAGTTATAAAATTTAGAATTTGCATATATGAAATCATCACAATCCATCATTTAAAAAATGTTACTTTACTTTTGCGGCATATAGTATTTTGTTGTCGACGATGCCTGGCTCGCATCCTCGCCGTCGACACGTCCGCGACGACGTCCTGCTTCAGAGGACCCATGTCCGGGACTGGGCTCCGCCGGGCTGGCACTGGGAGGTGCTACCTTCAGGGGCGCGACGCTTGGTGAGGAACCCGGCCCCGGGTCCCATCGTCGACCCTCATATCCTTTGGTGGCATTCGCGTGGGCCACTTTCGGTGCGGAGGGAGCCGGCCCCGCAGGAGGTGGTACGTCGCCGTGTCAGGGAGGAGGACGAGCACGTCCATCGCTACATGGCTGCTATGGACGTCAGGTTTTCCAATACATGGCAGGTTCTTTGGGGAGATCACCCGAGCTATGATCCAGTGATGGTTCCTTCTCTTTGGGTGTCCACCACCCGCACCTCAGGAACCGCGAGTGGCCTAGATTACTCTGTAGTATTCGATCTTTATTAGCTTGCTAGCTAGCTAGCTAGTGATGTATTCAATATTATATCTATTATTCGAGATGATGTATTCGAGATTATATCTATTATTCGAGACGATGTATTCGAGATTATATCTATTATTCGAGATTATACTAAATTGTTTTATATTTCTTTTGGCATAGTTAAATAAAAGCTATGGCGGACAATACCGACAGAGAGAGAGAGCAGACCATGTTCGATATCATACGCGGGCCAGATGATGATCAGAATGAAGAAGATTTTGACGGCTCCGAATTTCTAAACAACACCGGAGAGGGTGATATGATATTCGATCACGACGACCGAGAAGATGAAGTCATGAACTACGACGAAGAACATGTTGATCCTGAAACAACAAACACCGGCGAGGTATATATATTTAGATAAGCAGGAATCTGGTGATCATCACATGTTTTAAATGAGTTGAAGATATATTAACGAATCGATCTTTCTTCTTTCAGCCATCCGGATCGAGCAAATCTTCAGGAAAAAGGACGAAACAAGGCCTGAACAAAAAGTTGAAGGAGGGCGTAAACTACAATATCGAGGCATTCAAACCTAATGGCGAACCATTAGCGCCTAAGAAGATTGCGGACAAGTTTGTTCGTCAGTGCGGAGTTCTTGTGAAGGACCAACTCCCGATCTCCCTTCAAGAATGGAGAAAGCCAGCAAATCCACATCCAGATGTTACTTTTGTCGACGAGAATCAAAAAAATCTGCTTTGGATACTCTCATGGAACATTTCACCCTACCAGATAATTTCACAGAAGCAGACATGCGGAAAGTCAAGGACGCTGCTTTTAGGAAGATGGCGGTTGCATTCAAGAACCACAAGAGAATGACGTGGGAGAAGTACGTCAAGGGAGGAAGGAAGACTCTAGTATTCGAGGGGATACTAGAGAATCAAAGTGCTCATTGGGACGATTTTGTGAAATTCAAGGATTCAGAATTAGCTAAGGAACGGTCGAGAATAAACAAGAAGAATGCCGAAAAAAGGATAAGTTCCATAAGCTGGGGCCAGGTGGCTACGCGGTGGCAATGCCTAAGTGGGATAAGTCTGAGAAAGAGATGGAGGATGCAGGTGTCACTCCGGTTACTAAGAGCTGGCCCCCCAGGTGTAGGACTTGGTTCTATGCGCATGGGGGGGGGAGTTGGACCCGAAGACAGGCAATGTTTCGACGAAGGCATGTCTGAACGGAGCCGACGATGCGCTACTTGTTGCAATAGAAGAGGCTCGATCGGGGGTGTTCCAGCCCAACAGAGAGAACGACGAGCTTACGCGTGCCCTGGGAAATCCTGAACACCCGGGAAGAACACGAGGCAAGGGCGCTATTCCGTGGTATGAGGGGTTTTCGGACTAGAACGCCGACTATAGAACCCGTGTGAGAAAGAAGATTGCGGAGGAGAAGAAGAGGAAGATGGAGGAGGAGCAAAGGAAGCTCGACTATGAACGCCTTCAAGGCCTAGAAGCAAGTCAAGTGGAATTGGCAGCTAAATTCCAGCGGCAACAGGAGCAGATCGACTCACTTAGCCAGCAAAGGGGGTCTCAGCAGCTGCAGCAGCTAGCGGATGATCCAGCATTGGATACCACCGCCCCATCCATGCCGAGAAGCAGCGTGGGTTCCGCCCCGGGCGACGCAGTAGTGCTGGATAGATACCCCGTGGATGACATCATGGAGAACACTAACTGCGAGCTACACTTCAAAATGAAGAACATATCCATGAAGGTGGCGGACCGAGGCAACCTTCCATTGCAACCCGACTCCAGCGGGCTATGCTCGTGTCTTGGTTGATGAGGTGGTGGACCAATATTCGGGGCTAGAGCTTGACATTCCTGGAGGTGATGAGGAGCACACACTCGGAGATGCCAAACATTGTATCATCCTATGGAGAAAGGATTGCATCATTTTTCGAAGGCCACCGACACCGCGTCACCCGACTCCTCGTCGAAGTCCGCCACCGAGTCAGCAGACTCCCGCTCCTCCAAGTCCACCAACGCGTGAGGCCACTCCTCCTCCTCCAAGTCTGGCAAAGTGTCAAGCCACTCCTCCTCCAAGTCCAACACAACGTCAGACGTCCACTCCTCCTCCAAGTCCGGCATAACCTCAGGCCACTCCCCCTCCAAGTCCGGCACAGCTTCAGGCCACTCCTCCTCATCCAACTCAGCCCCGTCAGCCGTCTCCGCTGCCTCAGCAATCGCAGAAGAGACACCCCGCAGCTATGGTGCGTAGTGGTACCAGTCGGGGTCATAGTACAGGAAGTACAGGCGGAGGCAAGCGATATAAATATGGTCCAAACCTCACTACTCCTCTTCCTGTGAGGGCTTACGACAGGACCGAGGAGCAAACCAATGCCATAGTGCGGGCAGAAGTCGACGCCCATTTTGGACCGAAACCGCCACCGCCGCCAAGGGAGAAAGTGCCTGTGGAAGTAGTTGACCACTTCATTCATATGGCTCAACCACCAGCCCCTAAGCCTGTTGACACAGACTATGAGCGCCACATCAGGAAGTTACATCGACAACGTCTACAGAAGGAGGCGAGCTCGAGATCGAGCAAACAACAAGCAGCTGTCGAAAAATGCGGGAAAACCGTTGCCCAGCTGGGAGAACAGGCGGCGCAATCGACCCCCCC
>NC_041388.1:621460764-621501257 GCF_002162155.2 Triticum dicoccoides | reverse complement strand
CGCCAACAACACGTGACAGTACACGCGCCCAATATTATTGTGGCCAAACAGTTTACGTTCCCGAGGTGGGCGATGTGGTAATAACCCAGGAGTATATAATGCAGGCTGAAGAACTCAAGATCACTGTTGGACAACTCCTCGAGATCGAGGACATGCCTGTGATTACAGAGGAGGAAATAAAACGGAAATATATCCGGGGCCAACCTTTGGTCGAGCTAGAAGATGTCAAGAAGCTCCCAACGAGAATGTATGAATTGCATCAATGGTACATGGACATTATCAAGAGATCCGATCGAGAGTCTCTCATGGTGTATGTCAAGAAGGATCATTACTACCATGAGAAAGCTGTGGCCGTTGAGTATTCTGAACTGTTCCAGTTATACAATCAAGACGCACTCGACAAATCTATCGTCAGTTGTATTGTCTGTAAGTGATTTCTTTCTGTAATTTAACTCTCAAGCTAGCTGTAGTGATCCTTTTGATCAATCATACCTATAATTATCCTCACTATATTCTTTTCTGTGGTATTATGCAGGATGAAGATGTATGAAATGAGAAAAGGTGGACGCTATGGCATTGGCTTCATTGACCCAAACACCGTTAATGAATACACATGGAAAATGAACAAGTATTATGAAAAGTAGGTAGAGAACAGCATGCTAGAGTTCTTGAAGTGCCTCAAATACAATGAAGATATACTACTTCCTTACAACTTCCAGTGAGTCACACTTTCTTGTACTACAAATTCTCTGTTTTTGCCTACTAGCTAGCTACATGTTTTTGCTTACATATGCCCGCTTAATTAAGACATGCGAACGTGTGTGCATGCAGATTTCACTGGATCTTGTGTATCATTAAAGTTGACGCCAGAACAGTTGAAATACTGGACTCGCTACTCAAAGCAAATAGTGACTACAACATCTTGTATGGGATAGTCAACAGGTAATTTCAATCATTATTAACTATATATCTCGGCCTATTTAGTTCGTCATTTCATGATATGAACTATTTAATAACCCCTTTATTCATTTTCTTTGTCGGCGGGCAGGGCTTGAGCAAGGTTCATCAGCGTCACGGAAGGCGAATGGAAACCACAGCTGAAATGGTTTCGATCCAAGGTAAGTAATTAAGTAGTACTAGCTAGCTAGCTGCCATCTCTTTAATTATCATGCTTGATTAATTATTATCTGATCAAATTAAAATCCATTCTCGTAATAAAGGCCCTGAAGTAGGCGCAGGGGACTGGTCTATGTGCATTCTGCGTTTGCGAGAACATTCGCATGATGGTGTCCGAAAGGAGCAGATCTCAAAGACAGGAATGGGTACGCTTGTCAGAACACTATTCACGATTTTTACACCATTATCGATATCTAGTCACACAACTAATACACATGCATATTGATCTCCTTCTTAACAGTTCAAAGAGGTGCGGGACAAGCTCCTAGAAACGGAGCGCCTAGAAGCACTTCAAGAGGAAATAGCGGGATTTTTGCTCGACCAGGTCATAAATCCGAAGGGAGAATACTATTACCCGCTACCGCCCCCATCGAACAGGTCATGAACCACTTCCAATTGTCATCGTGCTCCGAAGGCACCAATTAGGCTAATGCCACTGGCTCCGAAGGCAACATGCATATGTAGGAGAAATTGTATATAGCTATACATGTGTGTATGTGTAAATTAATATGGTGGTTTGTGAGACATTGATGATATATATATGATTGGTTCTACTAGAAATTCTATATATATATATATATATATATATATATATATATATATGCATAACGTGTACAATGTGTAGTACCGTAAAATACCAGCAAACGAAAAAGAATTAAAATGGAAAACACAAAATTAAATGAAAAAGAAATCATAAAACCAAAAATCCCCCAAACATTTTAGTACCGGTTGGTGTTACCAACCGGTACTAAAGGGCTCCACGTGGTTGCCCTTTAGCACCGGTTCATGCTGAACCGGTACTAAAGGGGGGGGGGGCTTTAGTGCCAAAATGTTAGTGCCGATTCCGAAACCGGCACTAAAGGGCCTTACGAACCGGTGCTATTGCCCGGTTCTGCACTAGTGGTAGAACATCATCATCGTCACCACACCGTCGTGCTGACGAAAATCTCCCTCAACACTCGGCTGGATCAGAGTTCGAGGGACGTCATCGAGCTGAACGTGTGCTGAACTCAGAGGTGTCGTGCGTTCGGTACTTGGATCGGTCGGATCGTGAAGACGTACGACTACATCAACCCCGTTGTGCTAACGCTTCCGCTTTCAGTCTACGAGGGTAGGTGGACAACACTCTCCCCTCTCGTTGCTATGCATCACCATGATCTTGCGTGTGCGTAGGAAATTTTGAAATTACTACGTTCCCCAACAGTGGCATCCGAGCCTAGGTTTTATGCGTTGATGTTATGCACGAGTAGAGCACAAGTGAGTTGTGGGCGATATAAGTCATACTGCTTACCAGCATGTCACACTTTGGTTCAGTGGTATTGCTGGATGAAGCGGCCCGGACTGACATTACGCATACGCTTACGCGAGACTGGTTCTACCGACGTGCTTTGCACACAGGTGGCTGGCGGGTGTCAGTTTCTCCAACTTTAGTTGAACCGAGTGTGGCTACACCCGGTCCTTGCGAAGGTTAAAACAGCATCAACTTGACAAACTATCGTTGTGGTTTTGATGCGTAGGTAAGAACGGTTCTTCCTCAGCCCGCAGCAGCCACGTAAAACTTGCAACAACAAAGTAGAGGACATCTAACTTGTTTTTGTAGGGCATGTTTTGATGTGATATGGTCAAGACGTGATGAGATATAAGTTGTCATATGAGATGATCATGTTTTGTTGAAGTTATCGGCAACAGGCAAAAGCCTTATGGTTATCTCTCTATTGCATAAGATGCAAGCGCCGAATAATTGCTTTACTTTATCGCTATGCGATAGCAATAATTGCAAGAGCAATTGTTGGTGAGACAACCATGTGACGACACATTGATATAGATCAAGATGATGGAGATCATGGTGTCATGCCAGTGACGATGGAGATCATGACGATGCTTTGGAGATGGAGATCAAAGGCACAAGATGATGATGGCCATATCATGTCACATATTATGATTGCATGTGATGTTTATCTTTGATACGTCTTATTTTTCTTAGTTCGGCGGTAGCTTTATAAGATAATCTCTCACTAAATTATCAAGGTATAAGTTTTCTCCCTGAGTATGCACCGTTGTGAAAGTTCTTCGTGCTGAGACACCACGTGATGATCGGGTGTGATAGGCTCTACGTTCAAATACAACGGGTGCAAAACAGTTGCACACGCGGAATACTCAGGTTAAACTTGACGAGCCTAGCATATAACAGATATGGCCTTGGAACACGGAGACTGAAAGGTCGAGCGTGAATCATATAGTAGATATGATCAACATAGTGATGTTCACCATTGAAACTACTTCATCTCACGTGATGACCGGACATGGTTTAGTTGATATGGATCACGTGATCACTTAGAAGATTAGAGGGATGTCTGTCTAAGTGGGAGTTCTTAAGTAATATGATTAATTGAACTTAAATTTATCATGAACTTAGTCCTGGTAGTATTAGCATATCTATGTTGTAGATCAATAGCTCGCGATGTTGCTCCCAGTTTATTGTGTTCCTAGAGAAAAATTATGTTGAAAAATGTTAGTAGCAATGATGCGGATTGGATCCGTGATCTGAGGATTATCCTCATTGCTGCACAGAAGAATTATGTCTTTGTTGCACCGCTAGGTGACAGACCTATTGCAGGAGTAGAGGCAGACATTATGAACGTTTGGCTAGCTCAATATGATGACTACTTGATAGTTTAGTGCACCATGCTTAAACGGCTTAGAATCGGGACTTCAAAGACGTTTTGAACGTCATGGACCATATGAGATGTTCCAGGAGTTGAAGTTAATATTTCAAGCAAATACCCGAGTTGAGAGATATGAAGTCTCCAACAAGTTCTATAGCTAAAAGATGGAGGAGAATAGCTCAAGATCGGAGATAATGTAGAATTATTCTGCAAAGCATAAAGGAGTGTTTGAAGGGAGTTTTTCAAAGAAAGACCTTGGTGAAGTTGCTTACATATTGAGCATCAAGATCTATAGAGATAGATCAAGATGCTTGATAAGTTTTTCAATGAGTACATACCTTGACAAGATTTTGAAGTAGTTCAAAATGGAACAGTCAAAGAAAGAGTTCTTGCCTGTGTTACAAGGTGTGAAACTGAGTAAGACTCAAAGCCCGACCAAGGCAGAAGATTGAAAAAAATGAAACTCATTCCCTATGCCTCAGCCATAGGTTCTATAAAGTATGCCATGCTGTGTACCAGATCTATTGTATACCCCACACTGTTTTTGGCAAGGGAGTACAATAGTGATCAAGGAGTAGATCACTGGACAGCGGTCAAAATTATCCTTAGTGGAATAATGATATGTTTCTCGTTTATGGAGGTGACAAAAAAGTTCGTCGTAATGGGTTACGTCGATGCAAATTTTGACACTGATCCAGATGGCTCTAAATCTCAATCTGGATACATATTGAAAGTGGGAGCAATTAGCTAGAGTAGCTCCGTGCAGAGCATTGTTGACGTAGAAATTTGCAAAATACTTACGGATCTGAATGTGGCAGACCCGTTGACTAAACTTCTCTCACAAGCAAAACATGATCACACCTTAGTACCCTTTGGGTGTTAATCACATAGCGATGTGAACTAGATTATTGACTCTAGTAAACCCTTTGGGTGTTGGTCACATGTCGATGTGAACTATGGGTGTTAATCACATGATGATGTGAACTATTGGTATTAAATCACATGGCGATGTGAACTAGATTATTGACTCTAGTGCAAGTGGGAGACTGGAGGAAATATGCCCTAGAGGCAATAATAAAGTTATTATTTATTTCCTTATATCATGATAAATGTTTATTATTCATGTTAGAACTGCATTAACCGGAAACATAATACATGTGTGAATACATAGACAAACAGAGTGTCACTAGTATGCCTCTACTTGACCAGCTCGTTGATCAAAGATGGTTATGTTTCCTAACCATAGACATGAGTTGTCATTTGATTAACGGGATCACATCATTAGGAGAATGATGTGATTGACTTGACCCATTCCGTTAGCTTAGCACTTGATCGTTTAGTTTGTTGCTATTGCTTTCTTCATGACTTATACATGTTCCTATGACTATGAGATTATGCAACTCCCGTTTACCGGAGGAACACTTTGTGTGCTACCAAATGTCACAATGTAACTGGGTGATTATAAAGGTGCTCTACAGGTGTCTCCAAAGGTACTTGTTGGGTTGGCGTATTTCGAGATTAGGATTTGTCACTCCGATTGTCGGAGAGGTATCTTTGGGCCCACTCGGTAATGCACATCACTATAAGCCTTGCAAGCATTACAACTAATGAGTTAGTTGCAGGATGATGTGTTACGGAACGAGTAAAGAGACTTGCCGGTAACGAGATTGAACTAGGTATTGAGATAGCGACGATCGAATCTCGGGCAAGTAACATACCGATGACAAAGGGAACAACGTATGTTGTTATGCGGTTTGACCGATAAAGACCTTCGTAGAATATGTGGGAGCCAATATGAGCATCCAGGTTCCGCTATTGGTTATTGACTGGAGACGTGTCTCGGTCATGTCTACATAGTTCTCGAACCCGTAGGGTCCGCACGCTTAAAGTTCGATGATGGTTATATTATGAGTTTATGTGTTTTGATGTCCCAAAGCAGTTCGGAGTCCCGTATGAGATCGGGGACATGACGAGGAGTCTCGAAATGGTTGAGACGTAAAGATTGATATATTGGATGACTATATTCGGACTTCGGAAAGGTTCCGAGTGATTCGGGTATTTTTCGGAGTACCGGAGAGTTACGGGAATTCGCCGGGGAGTATATGGGCCTTATTGGGCCATACGGGAATAGAGGAGAGAGGCCAAAAGGAAGGAGGCCTGCGCCCCCTCTCTGGTCCGAATTGGACAAGGGGTGCAGCCCCCTTTTCCTTCTCCCTCTCCTCCTCTTTCCTTCTCTCCTACTCCAACAAGGAAAGGAGGAGTCCTACTCCCGGTAGGAGTAGGACTCCCCCCTTGGCGCGCCCTTCTCCTAGGCCCGCCGCCTCCCCCTTGCTCCTTTATATACAGGGGCAGGGGGGCACCTCTAGACACACAAGTTGATCAAGTTGATCATCTCTTAGCCGTGTGCGGAGCCTCCCTCCACCATAATCCACCTCGGTCATATCGTAGCGGTGCTTAGGCAAAGCCCTGCGTCGGTAGAACATCATCATCGTCACCACGCCATCGTGCTGACGAAACTCTCCCTCAACACTCGGCTGGATCGGAGTTCGAGGGACGTCATTGAGCTGAACGTGTGCTGAACTCGGAGGTGCCGTGCGTTCGGTACTTGGATCGGTCGGATCGTGAAGACGTACGACTACATCAACCGCATTGTGCTAACGCTTCCGCTTTCGGTCTACAAGGGTACGTGGAGAACACTCTCCCCTCTCGTTGCTATGCATCACCATGATTTTGCGTGTGCATAGGAAATTTTGAAATTACTACGTTCCCCAACATATTATTCATGCTAGAATTGTATTAACCGGAAACTTAGTACATGTGTGAATACATAGACAAACAAAGGGTCCCTAGTATGCCTCTACTTGACTAGCTCGTTAATCAAAGATGGTTAAGTTTCCTATCCATAGACATATGTTGTTATTTGATGAACATGATCACATCATTAGAGAATGATGTGACGGACAAGACCCATCCGTTAGCTTAGCACTATGATCGTTTACTTTATTGCTATTGCTTTCTTCATGACTTATACATGTTCCTCAGACTATGAGATTATGCAACTCCCCAATACCGGAGGAACACCTTGTGTGCTATCGAACGTCACAACGTAACTGGGTGATTATAAAGATGATCTACAGGTGTCTCTGATGGTGTTTGTTGAGTTGGCATAGATCGAGATTAGGATTTGTCACTCCGTGTATCGGAGAGGTATCTCTGGGCCCTCTCAGTAATGCTCGTCACTATAAGCCTTGCAAGCAAAGTGATTAATGAGTTAGTTGCGGGAAAATGCATTATGGAACGAGTAAAGAGACTTGCCAGTAACGAGATTGAACTAGGTATGATGATACCCACGATCGAATCTTGGGCAAGTAACATACCGATGACAAAGGGAACAACGTATGTTGTTATGCGGTTTGACTGATAATGATCTTCGTAGAATATGTAGTAACCAATATGAGCATACATGTTCCACTATTTTTTATTGACCGGAGATGTGTCTCGGTCATGTCTACATAGTTCTCGAACCCGTAGGGTCCGCACGCTTAACGTTCGATGACGATTTGTATTATGAGTTCCGTGTTTTGATGAACCGAAGTTTGTTGGGAGTCCCGGATGAGATCACGGACATGACGGGGAGTCTCAAAATGATCGAGACATAAAGATTGATATATTGGAAGGTTATGCTTGGACACTAGAAAGGTTTCGGATAGGTTCGTGCATATTTCGGAGTACCGTGGGGTTACCGGAACCCCCCCGGGGTGTTACTGGGCCTTCATAGGCCCTAGTGGAAGAGAGGAGGCGGCGGCCAGGTGGAGGCGCCCCCCCAAGCCCAATTCAAATTGGGTTAGGGTTGGGGAAGGCCCCCCTTTCCTTCTCTCCCTCTTCTCCTTCCCCCTTTTCCTTGTGGAAGTAAGAAAGGGGGGCGAATCCTACTTGGAGTAGGACTCCCCCCCTTGGGCGCGGCCCTTGTGGCCGGCCGGCCTCCTCCTCCCCTCCTTTATATATGGTGGAGGGGGCACCCCATAGACACACAAGTTGATCTTTTAGCCGTGTGCGGTGCCCCACTCCACAGTTAGACACCTCGGTCATATCGTTGTAGTGTTTAGGCGAAGCCATGCGTCGGTAACTTCACCATCACCGTCACCATGCCGTCGTGTTGACGGAACTCTCCCTCGGCCTCAACTGGATTAAGAGTTCATGGGACGTCACTGAGTTGAACGTGTGCTGATCGCGGAGGTGCCGTACGTTCGGTACTTGGATTGGTTGGATCGTGAAGACGTTCGACTACATCAACCGCGTTACTAAACGCTTTCGCTTTCGGTCTACGAGGGTACGTGGACACAATGTCCCCCTCTCGTTGCTATTCTTCTCCTAGATAGATCTTGCTTGATTGTAGGTAAAATTTTTGAAATTCTGCGTTCGCCAACAATGGCATCCGAGCCCGGTCTATGCGTAGATGTTATATGTAGAACACAAATAGTTGTGGGCGATAATAGTCATACTGCTTACCAGTAACGTCTTACTTTAATTCAGTGGTATTGTTGGATGAAGCAGCCTAGACAAACATTACATGATCGCATTCATGAGACTGGTTCTACCGCCGTGCTTCGCACACAGGTGGCTAGTGGGTGTATGTTTCTCCAGCTTTAGTTGAATCGAGTTTGACTACACCCGGTCCTTGTTGAAGGTTAAAACAGCACACTTGACGAAAAATCATTGGGGTTTTGATACGTAGGAAAGAACGGTTCTTGCTAGAAGCCCGTAGCGGCCACGTAAAACTTGCAGCAACAAAGTAGAGGACGTCTAACTTGTTTTTGCAGGGCATGTAGTGATATGATATGGTCAAGACGTGATTACATAAATTGTTGTATGAGATGATCGTGTTTTTTAAAGTTATCGGCAACTGGCAGGATCCTTATGGTTGTCTCTTTATTGCATAAGATGCAAGCGCCATATAATTGCTTTACTTTATCGCTATGCGATAGCAATAGTTGGTGAGACGACCATGTGATGATGCATTGATAAGATGACACTACTATGAAAAAGGCTACTAGCAGCGCGGGTACCCGCGCTACTAGTATCGCGCTACAACTAATAGTTAGTAGTAGCGCGGGTAAACCCACGCTACTACTAACATTTTAGTAGTAGCGCAGGTGCAAACCCATGCTACTAGTAATGAAATAGTAGTAGCGCGGCAGGTTTTTCCCCACGCTACTACTAAATAGTTAGTAGTAGCCCGGTTTCAAACCCACGCTGCTACTAATGAAGTAGTAGCAGCGCGTTTGGTTTTTCCCACGCTACTACTAACTAATTAGGAATTTAAAAAAGCCACCAATTCCATTCTATGCATACAATTCCAACAACTAAAACAAACACATATTTGCAATAAACCGGCAGCATTACACATCATTACTAATCCAAGATTTATAATAAACCAGCGGCATTAGAGCACATCCTGTAAGAGCATACAAAATTGTCATGGTTTTACACTTCTTGCCAGCTAGTGCAAACACAGTTACAAGCAAACCAAAATGCATAAAAACACCAAACAGTGGCATCTCTCCAAATGATCCGCTCCCTCTACATCCTTGCAAGCATCTTCACGATAAGCAAATCCGTAGGAAAAAGTCAACTTAGCATGTGCTCGCTCTGTCAACTCTCTAGAGTAGATTTTATCCATTGCCCTGGCCATGTTCAAGAAACACTTAATTAAGAATATTTCTACTCTAAATACAGGAGGCATCAGGACAGAAAACAAAAGATGAGCAATATCATATGAGCAGAATAAAAAGGAGTTTGAACCATAGCATGGTTAACAATAAAATATAGTGCTCTAACAAAAGCAAGAGTGCAACACTTTGCCCTGTTCCCTTTCAAATATAACAACTTCTCACTGAAGAAGATAATGCAAAAGCATAGTACGATTAAAAGATAGCTGGCATGGAGTTGGCCATTCACATTCAAGTAACCAGTTCCATCGTGGGCTTGAGGGTTGGAACCATACTTCATTAGGTACTGCTGATGTGTTACTGTTAGCTGATACAGCAGAGGTCCTTCCCCATTCTAGTCCCTCTTAATTCTATCGGTCAAGGTGCAAGATTTTTCACTGACAAATAGAGCATAAGACAGAGAAGCCATGTTAGTCATCTCCATGGTCAAATTTTGTGCTGCAGAGATAGTTTACAAGTCCATCAAATGCAGCAAAGGACAATGATAGAGCAATATGAAATCAAACATTGATCACATGGTTCATATACCAAACCATCCATAACAAAAAGAAGCACTTGGAGTGTAATACACGGTCCATTTGTGAAAAGTTTCCCAAGGGTGAAGAAATGCTTACTGGACAGATCTTCTACCGGACCTGCCTCGAGTCCCCTTTGCTAGTCCTTGAGAGTGTTGAGCTTTTCTGCCATAAAGAGATGCATCAGTAGAATCAATCACTCGTCGTCTCGTCAGCATTAATAATTCGCAAATTGTAGTGCAGCCCATGGTAACTAATCGTTCGAAAGCTACGCCCTCAACAGGCAGGAATTTCAAGCACAAAAAAACTTAGATTTGCAAATTTAACCGGCTCGCCACAATCGCTAAACTGGACAGTTGTACTACGCTTCAGACATTGGTCCCGTGCATGCGCATCGACCAGTGAGTTCCCGAACGAAAGAGGAACGACGACGGGGGTGGCGCGTACCTCAGTGTGCGACACTGCCGCTGGCGAGCAAGCGGGCAGAGAGGCAGTCTATCCGCTAGATTCACATATTCAAAGAATCAATCTCTACAATCAGCAGTACTTCTAGATTCACATATTCAATGGATTTTCTAGGGAACGATCTATCCATTGGGTTCCATTTTAGCCCACATCCATACTTTGACAAACTGTATTTCTTACTTGGCAGCAGAAGCATACTAAGATCATCGCATGATCTTGCTGAAAGTCACTACAGCTTTCCAATTTAACAAGTGGCTGGCCTTGCTGCTAGTTGCTGCAGTAAGGCACTCCTAGCATAATATAGTTTCTAGAATCATCTGCAAAGAGAACGACATTGGTACGATGATGAATTTCCAATCTTTAGTCTTAGCCAACACAACATACAACCTTTACAACCTTAAAATATAATAATTGTTCTTTCCTGAAGTTGTGCATCCTTCTAGCTCTGTATCCTAATTTTCTAAGATGTCTTCTAGTTCTAGACATAGGATATTTTTGTTTAATCCTTTAAGAAATCTATACTACTACAAATGGTCAATGAAAAATATTTTAATTGACTTCCTTATATATCACCAGGACCCAATTTTTTTCTGAGTTCAGCTTTAATTTAACATGGCTTGGCAGAGTTCACAAACAATCTCACATGGATGTTTTCGTCATCGCGTTTGACAATGCTTGTCTTGAAGCTATCCTACGACAACCCGGTCTTCTCGGCCTCGACGACCGATGCCCCCCGACCTGCAGTTATCTGAAAACCTCAACAACTGTATCTGATTCTGAAGGTTTTGCGTACCATTTGGAACATCACTGACACTGATAAATACATGTACTGTTGTGGACATTTGTTGGAGAACTTGTAGCTCACTTGATCGAGCCGCCAACACCGGCAGGAATGTATGCCTCACACTTATCCCGGTAGAAACAAGCAACCTGTTACATTGACCACAAGTATCTCCTGGTAAACTGAAGACTGAAGCAACAAAAGCAACACATACAAGTTACAAACATGGTCCATGGAAAATTCAGGTTTGGACGGCGAGCCGGACACCCCGGCGCTCCGCGGCCTTGGGGAGGAAGGAGAGCCACAGCGGCAGCTGGGCGCCATGGCGTCCCTCGAAGCCGCAGCCGAAGTTGCGGCCGAAGCCGTCGAGCAGCCTGTGGGCCGACTCCCTGACCTAGCTCGTCTCCTCTAGCAAGTTGTAATCTGCATGCAGAGAAAACAAGGGACGGGCAGTCAGCATGGATGGAGGCCATGGCGAGCGAGGGACTGGACCGGAGGTCGAGGGACGAATCTGTCACCGGAGAGGAGCTGGTTGCCGTCGAACTGGGTGAGCGGGACGGGGACGGTGCGGGGGCGCTTGCCGGAGCAGGCGGTGCGACACTTGTGGGCCTGCATGCAGGGGAGGCTACAGGTGAGGCGGGAGCAGCCTGGACACCGGTACTTCCACGGCTGCTCCCCGCACTCCTGGCATGGGGCGCCCTTCTCCCCGCCGCCGCTGGAGCTGTAGGCGGCGGCGGCGCTGGGGCTGGGCCCTGCGCGGGCGGCTCCCCCTCCATGGCGGGTTGGGACTTGGGAGAGGAGGAGAGGAGGTGGGAGCAGAGATGGGATTGGGGATCTGGATCGGGCGTTGAGTGTTTTTTTAGACATGGTGTGGGATGGTTGGTGGGGTGGGAGCAGATGCAAGTGGTAGCCTGGGGTTTATAACCCGCGCTACTACTATTGACTTAGTAGTAGCATGGGTTTATAACCCGCGCTACTACTACGGCTGGTCCTAGGAGGCACGGTGGAAATCACTTAGTAGTAGCGAGGGGAAAAAACCTGCGCTACTACTATCGGGTTATTAGTAGCGCGATTTCCTCAAGCTCGCTACTGCTAATTAGCAGCAGCGTTTGTTTTTAAACCGCGCTGCTGCTAAGATTCTGTGTATAAGGTTTTCCCTAGTAGTGTGATAGAGATCATGGTGTCATGCCGGTGACGATGGAGATCATGACGGTGCTTTGGAGATGGAGATCAAGGCACAAGATGATGATGGCCATATCATGTCACATATTTTGATTGCATGTGATGTTTATCTTTTATGCATCTTATTTTGCTGAGTACGGCAGCAACATTATAAGATGATCCCTCACTAAATTTCAAGGTATAAGTGTTCTTCCTAAGTATGCACAGTTATTACAGTTCGTCGTGCTGATACACCATGTGATGATCGGGTATGATAAGCTCTACATTCACATACAACGGGTGAAAGCCAGTTTTGCACAAGCAGAATACTCAGGTTAAACTTAACGAGCCTAGCATATGCAGATATGGCCTCGGAACACTGAGACCGAAAGGTCGAGCGTGAAACATATAGTAGATATGATCAACATAGTGATCTTTACCATTGAAATCTTCTCCATCTCACGTGATGATCGGACATGGTTTAGTTGATATGGATCATGTGATCATTTAGATGACTAGAGGGATGTCTATCTAAGTGGGAGTTCTTAGGTAATATGATTAATTGAACTTAAATTTATCATGAACTTAATCCTGATAGTATTTGCATATCTATGTTGTAGATCAATTGCTTGCGTATAGCTTCCCCGTTTTATTTATGGTATGTTCCTAGAGAAAACTAAGTTGAAAGTTCATAGTAGCAATGATGCGGACTAGGTCCATGATCTGAGGATTATCCTCATTGCTACACAGAAGAATTATGTCCTTGATGCACCGCTAGTTGACAGAACTATTGCAGGAGAAAATGCAGACGTTATGAACGTCTGACAAGCTCGGTATGATGACTACTTCATAGTTTAGTGCACCATGCTTTACGGCTTAGAACCGGGACTTCAAAAATGTTTTGAAACGCCATGGAGAATATGAGAGGTTCCAAGAGTTGAAATTGGTATTTCACACTCATGCCCAAGTCGAGAGGTATGAGACCTCTGACAAGTATTTTTGCCTACAAGATGGAGGAGAATAGCTCAACTAGTGAGCATGTGCTCAGAATGTCTGAGTACTACAATCTCTTGAATCAAATGGGAGTTAATCTTCCAGATAAGATAGTGATTGATAGAGTTCTCTAGTCACTATCACCAAGTTACCAGAACTTCATGATGAACTATAATATGCAAGGGATGACCAAAATGATTCCCCGAGCTCCTCGCGATGCTGAAATCGGCAAAGGTAGAAATCAAGAACAACATCAAGTGTTGATGGTTGACAAGACCACTAGTTTCAAGTAAAAGGGCAAGGGAAAGAAAGGGAACTTCAAGAAGAATGGCAAGTAAGTTTCCACTCCCATGAAGAAGCCCAAAGCTAGACCGAAGCCTGAAATGGTCACTGGAAGCGGAACTGCCCCCAAATACTTGGCGGATAAGAAGGATGGCAAAGTGAACAAAATTATATATGATATACATGTTATTGATGTGTACTTTACTAGTATTCATAGTAGCCCCTAGGTATTTGATACTGGTTCAGTTTCTATGATTAGTAACTTGAAACAAGAGTTGCAAAATGAATAACGACTAGTTGAGGGCGAGGTGACGATGTGTGTTGGAAATGATTCCAAAGGATGATAAGATCACCATAACACACTCCCTTTACCTTTGGGGTTAGTGTTGAAGCTAAAATAAATGTTCTTTGGTGTTTGCGTTGAGCATAATATGATTGGATCATGTTTATTGCAATACGGTTATTCATTTAAGTCAAAGAATAATTTCTATTCAGTTTACATGAATAAAACCTTCTATGGTCATACACCCAAGGTGAATGGTTTATTGAATCTCGATCGTAGTGATACACATATTCATGACATTGATGCGAAAAGATGCAAAGTTGACAATGATAGTGCAAAATACTAGTGACACTACTGTTTAGGTCATATTGTTGTAAAGCGCATGAAGAAACTCCATGCTGATGGTCTCTTCGAATCACTTGATGCTTGCAAACCATGCCTCATGGGAAAGATGACTAAGACTCCATTCTCCGGAACAATGGAGTGAGCAACAGCCTTATTAGAAATAATACATACTAATGTATGTGATCCAATGAGCGTTGAGGCTCGCGGTGGGTATCGTTATTTTTTGACCTTAACAGATGATTTGAGCAGATATGAGTATATCTACTTAATGAAACACAAGTCTGAAACGTTTGAAAAGTTCAAAGAATTCCAGAGTGAAGTGGAGAATCATCGTAATAAGAAAATAAAGTTTCTACGATCTGATCGCGGAGACGAAATATTTGAGTTACGAGTTTGGCCTTCAGTTGAAACAATATCGAATAGTTTCGCAACTCACGCCACCTGGAACACCACAGCGTAATGGTGTATCCGAATGTTGTAACCGTACTTTATTAGATATGGTGCAATCTATGATGTATCTTACCGATTTACCACTGTCATTTTGGGGTTATGCATTAGAGACAGTTGCATTCAAGTTAAATAGGGCACCGTCTAAAAATTCATTAAGATGACACTGTATGAACTATGGTTTAGCAAGAAACCTAAGCTGTCGTTTCTTAAAGTTTGGGGTTGCGATGCTTATGTGAAAAAGTTTCATCCTGATAAGCTCAATGTCAGGACCCCGATTCCAAGTCACATCGATCTAGCCGGTAACACCTCATATCACTTTGCGGCCTCACGCACGGTATTCCCACGGGTATCGCCTTACCATGGCCGGGACCGTTTGCGTCTTTTGGCTCACGTATATGATAGTGTCGCTAGCATCCATATGACAGAGAACCTGGGCCGACATGGCTAGTCGTGAACCCAAAGCGGCACTAACCTATGGGGACAGGCATACATGAATCACATCGAGCATGTCGGTCAGCAGCGTGTGAATCCGGGCTGTAGCACTAGACTAACAGGACTCCGGGAACCCGGGCTGTAGCAGGCTAGGAAGGACTCCGGATGTCGTCGCATGACATTTCCCCGAAGGGACAGACACAGGAACAAACTGAAACACATGCCGGCCAGTCAGGTGTCCTGAGCAGTAGTGCTAGGCTAACAGGACTCCGGTGAACCGGGCTGTAGCGGATTACTATGGCTCATGGAAGCACTAGACTACATTTCCCCATAAGAGAGGCTGCCAAGGATAAACAACTAGATTGTCGGATCCCACACATACCAAGCATTTCAATCATACACACAATATGCTCGATATGTGTAAATACAACATGGCATCACAACATAACCCTACGACTCAAGTATTTATTAGGCTCCGAGGAGCGAGTATTACAAACATGGGTCTCATGACCAAACAATCATAGCATACAATTCAAAGCACATGCGGAAGCTTAACTTGTCTGAGTACAGACAACTACAAATGAAGAAGGCTGAGAAGCCTGACTATCTACCAGATCTTGCCGAGGGCACAAGATCGTAGCTAAGGTATCAAGCTAAACGTCGAAGTCCACACGGAACTACTAGCAAGACTGACGTCTCTCTGCAAAACATAAAATAGGCAAACGTGAGTACAAATGTACCCAGCAAGACTTACATCGGAACTAACTACATATGCATCAGTATAAGCAAAGGGGGTGGTGGAGTTTGACTGCAGCAAGCCAGCTTTGACTCAGTGGCTATCCTAAACTACCACTGCAAGCAACTCTTTTGAGGTGGCGCACACGAGTCCACATATTCACCATTCAATACACCACTATGGATCCGCTCCCACCTCCCTACGAGAACGCCATCCATAACACTCACGCTTATCTTGCGAGTTTTAGAGTATCCACTTTCACTTGTCTATGAACTATGCAAGGGGTCCAAGTTTCCATATCCGAGGAATCCGGCTATTCAAATAGATAATGATAACCCTGCAGGGGTGTACTTCTTCACACACGCTCCCACCACTTACCGTCGTTTACACGACATGTACTCGGCAACCTTGAAGTGGAAGCCCAACGAGGGTGTCGGCCACGGCCTACCTAAACACTCATGTCTCTAGTCCAGGTTTATCGCCTATCCAGGTTCCATCCGCAGGGAGTCCGGCCGAGGTTTCCACATACAGCCCCGAACGATGTGTACAGGGTTCCGAGAAACCAAACGAGCGCCCGGCATGCCCGGCCACGGTGTATCTACCGCAACATAGCCCACCCATGGGGTCAGCGCTATGCACGACCGCTAACACATATCCTACAAACACCAGAAACTAGTTGCAACTCCTGGACAGAGGACTAGGGTGATTAAGAAGCTGAGAGGGTCAATTAAGGATCCCAATGAGTGGTAGTAGCTGTTCACGGATCACAGACAAAGAACTCAGTTCCTAAAAACGGCTGCAATGAGACAACCCACCATGTACTCCTACATGGCCTCTCACCGCTACCTTTACCAAATCGTGTTCACACACTTAGCTCTCAACAGTAGGACATATTCACCACATTCCAACTCATCCCCGATGAATCAGACCTGACTCAACTCTAAGCAGTAGCAGGCATGACAAACAAGCATGAATGAGTAGGCACATCAGGGCTCAAACAACTCCTACTCATGCTAGTGGGTTTCATCTATTTACTGTGGCAATGACAGGTCATGCAGAGGAAAGGGGTTCAACTACCGCAGCATGTAACAGTTGAATCGTTGTTATCCTAATGCAATTAAAAAGAGCAGGAGTGAGAGAGTGGGATTGTATCGGAATGAACAAGGGGGTTTGCTTGCCTGGCACTTCTGAAGATATCATTGGGCCTTCATCAGTGTCAACGATCACAGCGTCGGTACAATGTCTATCGAGAGGGGACAACCACCGGCAACAGAGAAGGAACAAAATCAATTCAATGCACAACATGATACATGATAATGACATGGCAATATGTTGGTGATTGAGCTAATGCAACTAGCAACACAATTAAATGAAGTCGGTTTGAACCCAAAGTTCAAATGCAAACTCCACATGTGGTTATTTAAATACCATTCATTTGATTTGTCCTAAACAGTGGCCTTAAGTTGTTCTAACATGCATGAAAATGGTATAGATGGATTCCTTGAATTTCTTTGATAATTTTTCATATAATTTCTATGATTTTTAGAAGTTTTGGGCATTTTCTAAAAATAATAAATCATTTAAGATTTATTTAAATTCCAGAAAGGAAATATTGCGTCAGCATTAGGTCCTGCTAATGTCAGCTGGTCAACAAGACCGTCCAGGTCAAACCTGACAGGTGTGGCCCACTAGTCAGTGACACATAGTCAGCTACACAGGCTGACATGTGGGACCCGGTCAAAGCTAACGTGGCCATGTCAAAGTTGACAAGTGGGGCCCACTGAAATTAGTGCTAATCTAACAGAAAGATAAACTAAATAGTTTAGGCACTGGGCCCACATGTAAGTGGGTCAGGAGGTCAATTAGTGAGTGATTAGTGCTAACTAAGTGGCCACGTCGACACTCGCCGGAGTCTCGCCGGCGATGACCTCGAATCACGGCGGAGTTTGCTCGGAACTCACCAGAGGCGATGGATCACGCGCCAGGGGCACCAGAGGATAGCCCATGCCCGTGGCCGGAGTTCGCTGGAGTGGAACCCGCGGCGGTTGCCGGAGTTCGGGGCTGGTGCGGGTTAGCACTGCGGTGTACTAACGAGCAAGGCGAAGGTCTAGCGGGGCACTACGCGATGCGGGGAGCAAGTTGGACTCGCCGGGGTGACCATTTAGTCGCCGGAGCTGCGCCGACGACGAGCTCAAGCGGCGGCGGCTACGGTCGTCAAGGGGGCGACGTCTACGGCTCGAAATCGAAGGGGAGGAAGGAGGGGATCCACGCAGGAGCTCATAGGGGTTCGTTCGGTGGCCTCAGCAAGCTCGGGGAAGCGTCGGAGCGGGCGCACGGTCGCCGGCGATCTTGGTGGCCCGAGGTTGAAGAAGACGGCGGTGAGGCGTCCGGTGTCGCTTGGCTTGGCGAGGAGGTCAAGAACGAGGTAGCGAAGCTACTGAGCACATCGAGGGGTCGAGGGAGAGGCTCTGGGTGCGGCAACGGTGAGCGGCGACGGCGGCTGCGTTCGGTGCGCGCGAGGGAGAGAGCCAGGGGAGAGGATGGGGACGAGAGAGAGCGAGAGAGAGTCGGGGGGCAGCATGGTGTCTCCAGGTAAGCAGCTGGACTCGCAGGGACGCCGCCAGCACGAAGCAGGAGGTGGAGGCCTCCCGGCGCGCGCGTGCATCTTCGCCTCTGCCTACTGGTAGAGGAAGACGACGAGCGACGAGGTAGGTGGGCTGGGCTGGTCAAGCTGGGCCGGCTATAGGTAAGTGGGCTAGGTAGGTTCCTTTCTCCTCTCTCTTTTATTAATTGTTTCTGTTTTCTATTTTCTTCAATCGTTTTGTCTTTATTAAAAATGCCAGAGCATTTCCAAAAATCCTGAAAATATTTGTGGGCACTGTTGAAATTATTCCCAACAACCCTCAACTAGTTTCAGAATTATTAGAGCAATTAAAATATTTATAGGATTTAAATGCCCCAATTCAAATACAATATGTTTATCATTTTTGGCTGAGGTTTTTACCTTTATCAGAAATGATGAACATTTCCAAAGGGCATTTTGGGATCATTGAGAATATTTCATTGTGATCCTAGTTGGATTTCATTTGGTGCTAGGGTTTGAACATCCCCATTTCAAGTTTAGGCAAAATTTAAACATGATGCACACATGAAACTAGCCTAGTGAAATGCCAGAAGCTAGGGATGTGACACTCAAACCCAAATCGGAGAAATGTGTCTTCATAGGATACCCAAAGGAGACTGTTGGGTACACCTTCTATCACAGATCCGAAGGCAAGATATTTGTTGCTAAGAATGGATCCTTTCTAGAGAAGGAGTTTCTCTCGAAAGAAGTGAGTGGGACGAAAGTAGAACTTGATTAGGTAACTGTACCTTCTCCCTTATTGGAAAGTAGTTCATCACAGAAATCAGTTCCAGTGATTCCTACACCAATTAGTGAGGAAGCTAATGATGATGTTCATGAAACTTCTGATGAAGTTACTACCGAACCTCATAGGTCAACCAGAGCAAGATCCGCACCAGAGTGGTTCGGTAATCCTGTTCTAGAGGTCATGTTACTTGACCATGACGAACCTACGAACTATGAGGAAGCGATGATGAGCCCGGATTCCGCAAAATGGCTTGAGGCCGTGAAATCTGAGATGGGATCCATGTATGAGAACAAAGTATGGACTTTGATTGACTTGTCCGATGATCGGTGAGCCATTCAGAATAAATGGATCTTCAAGAGGAAGACGGACGCTAATAGTAGTGTTACTATCTAAAAAGCTCGAATGATCACAGAAAGTTTTCAACAAGTACAAGGTGTTGACTACGATGAGATTTTCTCACTCATATCAATGCTTAAAAGTCTATCTGAATCATGTTAGCAGTTGGCGCATTTTATGAAATCTAGCAAAATGGATATCAAAACTACATTCCTTAATGGATTTATTAAAGAAGAGTTGTATATGATGCAACCAGAAAGTTTTGGCAATCCTAAAGGTGCTAACAAAGTGTGCAAGCTCCAGCGATTCATCTATGGTCTCATGCAAGCATCTCGGAGTTGGAATATACGCTTTGATGAGTTAATCAAAGCATATAGTTTTATACAGACTTTTGGAGAAGCATGTATTTATAAGAAAGTGAGTGGGAGCTCTGTAGCATTTCTGATACTATATCTGGATGACATATTGTTGATCAGAAATGATACTGAATTTCTGGATAGCATAAAAGGATACTTGAATAAGAATTTTTCATTGAAAGACCTCGGTAAATCTCCTTACATATTGGGCATCAAGATCTATAGAGGTAGATCAAGACGCTTGATAAATTTTTCAATAAGTACATACCTTGACAAGTTTTTAAAGTAGTTCAAAATGGAACAATCAAAGAAGGAGTTCTTGTCTGTGTTGCAAGGTGTGAAGTTGAGTAAAGACTCAAAACCCGGCCATGGCAGAAAATAGAAAGAGAACGAAAAGTCATTCCCTATGCCTCAGTCATAGGTTCTATAAAGTATGCTATGTTGTGTACCAGACCAATTGTATACCTTAGCATGATTTTGGCAAGGGAGTACAATAGTGATCTAGGAGTACATCACTAGACATCGGTCAAAATTGTCCTTAGAGGACTAAGGAAATATTTCTCGGTTATGGAGGTGATAAAAGAGTTCATCGTGAAGAGTTATGTCGATGCAAGTATTTGACACCGATCTTGATGACTCTAAGTCTCGATCTAGATACATATTGAAATTGGGAGCAATTAGCTAGAGTAGCTCCGTGCAGAGTATTGTAGACATAGAAATTTGCAAAATAAATACAGATCTGAATGTTGCATACCCGTAGACTAAACTTCTCTCGCAAGCAAAACATGATCACTCTTAGGGTGTTAATCACATAGCGATGTGAACTAGATTATTGACTCAAGTAAACCCTTTGGGTATTAGTCACATGAAGATGTGAACTAATCACATAAAGATGTGAACTATTGGTGTGAAATCACATGACAATGTGAACTAGATTATTGACTCTATTGCAAGTAGGAGACTGAAGGAAATATGCCCTAGAGGCAATAATAAAGTTGTTATTTATATTTCCTTATATCATGATAAATGTTTATTATTCATGCTATAATTGTATTAACTAGAAACTTAGTACATGTGTGAATACATAGACAAACAAAGGGTCCCTAGTATGCCTCTACCTGACTAGCTCGTTAATCAAAGATGGTTAAGTTTCCTAGCCATAGACATGTGTTGTCATTTGATGAACGGGATCACATCATTAGAGAATGATGTGATGGACAAGACCCATCCGTTAGCTTAGCACTATGATCGTTTAGTTTACTGCTATTGCTTTCTTCATGACTTATACATGTTCCTCAGACTATGAGATTATGCAACTCCCAAATACCGGAGGAACACCTTGTGTGCTATCAAACGTCACAACGTAACTGGGTGGTTATAAAGATGCTCTATAGGTGTCTCCGATGGTGTTTGTTGAGTTGGCATAGATCGAGATTAGGATTTGTCACTCCTTGTATCGGAGAGGTATCTCTGGGCCCTCTCGGTAATGCTCATCACTATAAACCTTGCAAGCAAAGTGATTAATGAGTTAGTTGCGGGATAATGCATTACAGAACGAGTAAAGAGACTTGCCGGTAATGAGATCGAACTAGGTATGATGATACCGACAATCAAATCTCGGGCAAGTAACATACCGATGACAAAGGGAACAATGTATGTTGTTATGCGGTTTGACCGATAATGATCTTTGTAGAATATGTAGGAACCAATATGAGCATCTAGGTTCCGCTATTGGTTATTGACCGGAGATGTGTCTCGGTCACGTCTACATAGTTCTCAAACCCGTAGGGTCCGCACGCATAATGTTCGATGACGATTTGTATTATGATTTTCATGTTTTGATGAACCATAGTTTGTTGGGAGTCCCAGATGAGATCACGGACATGACGAGGAGTCTCGAAATGATCGAGACATAAATATTGATATATTGGAAGGCTATGTTTGGACACCGTAAAGGTTTCGGATAGGTTCGTGCATATTCCGGAGTACCGGGGGGTTACCGGGACCCTCTAGGGGGTTAATGGGCCTTCATGGGCCCTAGTGGAAGAGAGGAGGTGGCGGACAGGTGGAGGCGCCCCCCAAGCGCAATCTGAATTGGGTTAGGGTTGGGGGGCCCTTTCCTTCTCTCACTCTTCTCCTTCGCCCCTTCTCCTTGTGGAAGTAGGAAAGGGGGGCCGAATCCTACTTGGAGTAGGACTCCCCCCCTTGAGCGCGCCCCTTGTGGCCAGCTGGCCTCCTCCTCCCCTCCTTTATATACGGGGGAGGGGGTACCCCATAGACACACAAGTTGATCTTTTAGCTGTGTGCGGTGCCCTCTCTGTCGGTGTCAAAACCGGCAGATCTCGGATAGGGGGTCCCGAACTGTGCGTCTAAGGTCTATGGTAACAGGAGACAGGGGACACGATGTTTATGAAGGAAATATGCCCTAGAGGCAATAATAAAGTTATTATTTATTTCATTATAATCATGATAAATGTTTATTATTCATGCTAGAATTGTATTAACCGGAAACATAATAAATGTGTGAATACATAGACAAACAAAGTGTCACTAGTATGCCTCTACTTGACTAGCTCGTTAATCAAAGATGGTTATGTTTCCTGACCATGAACAATGAGTTGTTATTTGATTAACGAGGTCACATCATTAGTTGAATGATCTGATTGACATGACCCATTCCATTAGCTTAGCACCCGATCGTTTAGTATGTTGCTACTGCTTTCTTCATGACATATACATGTTCCTATGACTATGAGATTATGCAACTCCCGTTTGCCGAAGGAACACTTTGGGTGCTACCAAACGTCACAACGTAACTGGGTGATTATAAAGGAGCATTACAGGTGTCTCCAAAGGTAGATGTTGGGTTGGCGTATTTCGAGATTAGGATTTGTCACTCCGATTGTCGGAGAGGTATCTCTGGGCCCTCTCGGTAATACACATCACATAAGCCTTGCAAGCATTACAACTAATATGTTAGTTGTGAGATGATGTATTACAGAACGAGTAAAGAGACTTGCCGGTAACGAGATTGAACTAGGTATTGGATACCGCCGATCAAATCTCGGGCAAGTAAAATACCGATGACAAAGGGAACAACGTATGTTGTTATGCGGTCTGACCGATAAAGATCTTCATAGAATATGTAGGAGCCAATATGGGCGTCCAGGTCCCGCTATTGGTTATTGACCGGAGACGTGTCTCGGTCATGTCTACATTGTTCTCGAACCCGTAGGGTCCGCACGCTTAAGGTTACGATGACAGTTATATTATGAGTTTATGCATTTTGATGTACCGAAGGTTGTTCGGAGTCCGGATGTGATCACGGACATGACGAGGAGTCTCGAAATGATCGAGACGTAAATATTGATATATTGGAAGCCTATGTTTGGACGTCGGAAGTATTCCGGGTGAAATCGGGATTTTACCGGAGTACCGGGAGGGTTACCGGAACCCCCCGGGAGCCATATGGGCCTTCATGGGCCTTAGTGGAAAGGAGAAAGGGGCAGCCCAAGGGGGCTGCGCACCTTCCCCTCCCCTAGTCCTATTAGGACTAGGAGAAGGTAGCCGGCCCCCCTCTCTCTCTCTCCCCCCTTGGGAATCCTAGTTGGAATAGGATTGGGGGTGGGAGTCCTACTCCCGGAAGGAGTAGGACTCCTCCTGCGCCCTCCTCCTTGGCCGGCGCCCCCTCCCCCCTTGGCTCCTTTATATACTGAGGCAGAGGCACCCCAGAAAGACATAAGTTGATCCACGTGATCTATTCCTTAGCCATGTGCGGTGCCCCCTGCCACCATATTCCTCGATAATACTGTAGCGGAGTTTAGGCGAAGCCCTGCTGCTATAGTTCATCAAGATCGTCACCACGCCGTCGTGCCGACGGAACTCTTCCCCGACACTTTGCTGGATCGGAGTCCGGGGATCGTCATCGAGCTGAACGTGTGCTCGAACTCGGAGGTGCCGTAGTTTCGGTGCTTGATCGGTTGGATCGTGAAGACGTACGACTACTTCCTCTACGTCGTGTCAGCGCTTCCGCAGTCGGTCTGCGTTGGGTACGTAGACAACACTCTCCCCTCTCGTTGCTATGCATCACATGATCTTGCGTGTGCGTACGAATTTTTTTGAAATTACTACGAAACCCGACAGTGGCATCCGAGCCTAGGTTATTTATGTTGATGTTATATGCACAAGTAGAACACAAGTGAGTTGTGGACGATACAAGTCATACTGCCTATCAGCATGTCATACTTTGGTTCGGCGGCATTGTTGGACGAGACGACCCGGACCAACCTTACGCGTACGCTTACGCGAGACCGGTTCCCTCGACGTGCTTTGCACATAGATGGCTTGCGGGCGACTGTCTCTCCAACTTTAGTTGAACCAAGTATGGCTATGCCCGGTCCTTGCGAAGGTTAAAACGGAGTCTATTTGACAAACTATCATTGTGGTTTTGATGCGTAGGTGAGATTAGTTCTTACTTAAGCCCGTAGAAGCCACGTAAAACTTGCAACAACAAAGTAGAGGGCGTCTAACTTGTTTTTGCAGGGCATGTTGTGATGTGATATGGTCAAGGCATGATGCTGAATTTTATTGTATGAGATGATCATGTTTTGTAACCGAGTTATCGGCAACTGGCAGGAGCCATATGGTTGTCGCTTTATTGTATGCAATGCAATCGCGATGTAATGCTTTACTTTATTACTAAACGGTAGTGATAGTCGTGGAAGCATAAGATTGGCGAGACGACAACGATGCTACGATGGAGATCAAGGTGTCGCGCCGGTGACGATGGTGATCATGACGGTGCTTCGGAGATGGAGATCACAAGCACAAGATGATGATGGCCATATCATATCACTTAAATTGATTGCATGTGATGTTTATCCTTTTATGCATCTTATCTTGCTTTGATTGACGGTAGCATTATAAGATGATCTCTCACTAAATTATCAAGAAGTGTTCTCCCTGAGTATGCACCGTTGCCAAAGTTCATCGTGCCCAGACACCAAGTGATGATCGGGTGTGATAAGCTCTATGTCCATCTACAACGGGTGCAAGCCAGTTTTGCACAAGCAGAATACTCAAGTCAAACTTGACGAGCCTAGCATATGCAGATATGGCCTCGGAACACGGAGACCAAAAGGTCGCGCATGAATCATATAGTAGATATGATCAACATAAACGATGTTCACCATTGAAAACTACTCCATCTCACGTGATGATCGGTTATGGTTTAGTTGATTTGGATCACGTAATCACTTAGAAGATTAGAGGGATGTCTATCTAAGTGGGAGTTCTTAAGTAATATGATTAATTGAACTTAAATTTATCATGAACTTAGTACCTGATAGTATCTTGCTTGTTTATGTTGATTGTAGATAGATGGCTCGTGCTGTTGTTCCGTTGAATTTTAATGCATTCCTTGAGAAAGCAAAGTTGAAAGATGATGGTAGCAATTACACGGACTGGGTCCGTAACTTGAGGATTATCCTCATTGCTGCTCAGAAGAATTACGTCCTGGAAGCACCGCTAGGTGCCAGGCCTGCTGCTGGAGCAACACCAGATGTTATGAACGTCTGGCAGAGCAAAGCTGATGACTACTCGATAGTTCAGTGTGCCATACTTTACGGCTTAGAATCGGGACTTCAACGACGTTTTGAATGTCATGGAGCATATGAGATGTTCCAGGAGTTGAAGTTAATATTTCAAGCAAATGCCCGGATTGAGAGATATGAAATCTCCAATAAATTCTATAGCTGCAAGATGGAGGAGAACAGTTCTGTCAGTGAGCATATACTCAAAATGTCCGGGTATAATAATCACTTGATTCAATTGGGAGTTAATCTTCCGGATGATTGCATCATTGATAGAATTCTCCAATCACTGCCACCAAGCTACAAGAGCTTCGTGATGAACTATAATATGCAAGGGATGAACAAGACTATTCCCGAGCTCTTCGCAATGCTGAAAGCTGCGGAGGTAGAAATCAAAAAGGAGCATCAAGTGTTGATGGTTAACAAGACCACTAGTTTCAAGAAAAAGGGCAAAGGGAAGAAAAAGGGGAACTTCAAGAAGAACAGCAAGCAAGTTGCTGCTCAGGAGAACAAACCCAAGTCTGGACCTAAGCTTGAAACTGAGTGCTTCTACTGCAAGCAGACTGGTCACTAGAAGCGGAACTGCCCCAAGTATTTGGCGGATAAGAAGGATGGCAAGGTGAACAAAGGTATATGTGATATACATGTTATTGATGTGTACCTTACTAGAGCTTGCAGTAGCACCTGGGTATTTGATACCGGTTCTGTTGCTAATATTTGCAACTCGAAATAGGGACTACGGAATAAGCGGGCACTGGCAAAGGACGAGGTGACGATGCGCGTGGGAAACGGTTGCAAATTCGATGTGATTGCGGTCGGCACGCTACCTGTACATCTACCTTCGGGATTAATATTAGACCTAAATAATTGTTATTTGGTGCCAGCGTTGAGCATGAACATTATATCTGGATCTTGTTTAATGCGAGACGGTTATTCATTTAAATCAGAGAATAATGGTTTTTCTATTTATATGAGTAATATCTTTTATGGTCATGCACCCTTGAAGAGTGGTCTATTTTTATTGAATCTCGATAGTCGTAATACACATATTCATAATGTTGAAACCAAAAGATGCAGAGTTGATAATGAAAGTGCAACTTATTTGTGGCACTGTCGTTTAGGTCATATCGGTGTAAAGCGCATGAAGAAACTCCATACTGATGGACTTTTGGAACCACTTGATTATGAATCACTTGGTACTTGCGAACCGTGCCTCATGGGCAAGATGACTAAAACACCGTTCTCCGATACTATGGAGAGAGCAACAGATTTGTTGGAAATCATACATACCGATGTATGTGGTCCGATGAATATTGAGGCTCGTGGCGGATATCGTTATTTTCTCACCTTCACAGATGATTTAAGCAGATATGGATATATCTACTTAATGAAACATAAGTCTGAAACATTTGAAAAGTTCAAAGAATTTCAGAGTGAAGTTGAAAATCATCGTAACAAGAAAATAAAGTTTCTACGATCTGATCGTGGAGGAGAATGTTTGAGTTACGAGTTTGGTGTACATTTGAAAAACTATGGAATAGTTTCGCAACTCACGCCACCCGGAACACCACAGTGTAATGGTGTGTCCGGACATCGTAATCGTACTTTACTAGATATGGTGCGATCTATGATGTCTCTTACTGATTTACCGCTATCGTTTTGGGGTTATGCTCTAGAGACGGCTGCATTCACGTTAAATAGGGCACCATCAAAATCCGTTGAGACGACGCCTTATGAACTATGGTTTGGCAAGAAACCAAAGTTGTCATTTCTTAAAGTTTGGGGCTGCGATGCTTATGTGAAAAAGCTTCAACCTGATAAGCTCGAACCCAAATCGGAGAACTGTGTCTTCATAGGATACCCAAAGGAAACTGTTGGGTACACCTTCTATCACAGATCCGAAGGCAAGACATTCGTTGCTAAGAATGGATCCTTTCTAGAGAAGGAGTTTCTCTCGAAAGAAGTGAGTGGGAGGAAAGTAGAACTTGACGAGGTAACTGTACCTGCTCCCTTACTGGAAAGTAGTAGATCACAGAAAATAGTTTCAGTGACACCTACACCAGTTAGCGAGGAAGCCAATGATAATGATCATGAAACTTCAGATCAAAATACTACTGAACCTCGTAGATCAACCAGAGTAAGATCCGCACCAGAGTGGTACGGTAATCCTGTTCTGGAAGTCATGCTACTAGATCATGATGAACCTACGAACTATGAAGAAGCAATGGTGAGCCCAGATTCCGCAAAGTGGCTTGAAGCCATGAAATCTGAGATGGGATCCATGTATGAGAACAAAGTATGGACTTTGGTTGACTTGCCCGATGATCGGCAAGCAATTGAGAATAAATGGATCTTTAAGAAGAAGACTGACGCTGATGGTAATGTTACTGTCTACAAAGCTCGACTTGTCGCAAAAGGTTTTCGGCAAGTTCAAGGGATTGACTACGATGAGACCTTCTCACCCGTAGTGATGCTTAAGTCCGTCCGAATCATGTTAGCGATTGCCGCATTTTATGATTATGAAATTTGGTAGATGGATGTCAAAACTGCATTCCTGAATGGATTTCTGGAAGAAGAGTTGTATATGATGCAACCGGAAGGTTTTGTCGATCCAAAGGGAGCTAACAAAGTGTGCAAGCTCCAGCGATCCATTTATGGACTAGTGCAAGCCTCTCGGAGTTGGAATAAACGTTTTAATAGTGTGATCAAAGCATTTGGTTTTATACAGACTTTCGGAGAAGCCTGTATTTACAATAAAGTGAGTGCGAGCTCTGTAGCATTTCTGATATTATATGTGGATGTCATATTGCTGATTGGAAATGATATAGAATTTCTGGATAGCATAAAGGGATACTTGAATAAAAGTTTTTCAATGAATGACCTCGGTGAAGCTGCTTACATATTAGGCATTAAGATCTATAGAGATAGATCAAGACGCTTAATTGGACTTTCACAAAGCACATACCTTGACAAAATTTTGAAGAAGTTCAAATTGGATCAAGCAAAGAAAGGGTTCTTGCCTGTGTTACAAGGTGTGAAGTTGAGTAAGACTCAATGCCCGACCACTGCAGAAAATAGAAAGAATATGAAAGATGTTCCCTACGCATCAGCCATAGGATCTATCATGTATGCAATGCTGTGTACCAGACCTGATGTGTGCCTTGCTATAAGTTTAGCAGGGAGGTACCAAAGTAATCCAGGAATGGATCACTGGACAGCGGTCAAGAACATCCTGAATTACCTGAAAAGGACTAAGGATATGTTTCTCGTATATGGAGGTGACAAAGAGCTCACCGTAAAAGGTTACGTTGATGCAAGCTTTGACACTGATCCGGACGATTCTAAATCGCAAACCGGATACGTGTTTACATTAAACGGTGGAGCTGTCAGTTGGTGCAGTTCTAAACAAAGCATCATAGCGGGATCTACATGTGAAGCGCAGTACATAGCTGCTTCGGAAGCAGCGAACGAAGGAGTCTGGATGAAGGATTTCATATCCGATCTAGGTGTCATACCTAATGCATCGGCTCCGATGAAAATCTTTTGTGACAATACTAGTGCAATTGCCTTGGCAAATGAATCCAGATTTCACAAAATGACCAAACACATCAAGAGACGCTTCAACTCCATCCGGGATCTAGTCCAGGTGGGAGACATAGAGATTTGCAAGATACATACGGATCTGAATATTGCAGACCCGTTGACTAAGCCCCTTCCACGAGCAAAACATGATCAGCACCAAGGCTCCATGGGTGTTAGAATCATTACAGTGTAATCTAGATTATTGACTCTAGTGCAAGTGGGAGACTGAAGGAAATATGCCCTAGAGGCAATAATAAAGTTATTATTTATTTCCTTATAATCATGATAAATGTTTATTATTCATGCTAGAATTGTATTAACCGGAAACATAATACATGTGTGAATACATAGACAAACAAAGTGTCACTACTATGCCTCTACTTGACTAGCTCGTTAATCAAAGATGGTTATGTTTCCTGACCATGAACAATGAGTTGTTATTTGATTAACGAGGTCACATCATTAGTTAAATGATCTGATTGACATGACCCATTCCATTAGCTTAGCACTCGATCGTTTAGTATGTTGCTATTGCTTTCTTCATGACATATACATGTTCCTATGACTATGAGATTATGCAACTCCCGTTTGCCGGAGGAACACTTTGGGTGCTACCAAACATCACAACGTAACTGGGTGATTATAAAGGAGCACTACAGGTGTCTCCAAAGGTAGATGTTGGGTTGGCGTATTTCGAGATTAGGATTTGTCACTCCGATTGTCGGAGAGGTATCTCTGGGCCCTCTCGGTAATACACATCACATAAGCCTTGCAAGCATTACAACTAATATGTTAGTTGTGAGATGATGTATTACAGAACAAGTAAAGAGACTTGCCGGTAACGAGATTGAACTAGGTATTGGATACCGACGATCAAATCTCGGGCAAGTAACATACCGATGACAAAGGGAACAACGTATGTTGTTATGCGGTCTGACCGATAAAGATCTTCGTAGAATATGTAGGAGCCAATATGGGCATCCAGGTCCCGCTATTGGTTATTGACCGGAGACGTGTCTCGGTCATGTCTACATTGTTCTCGAACCCGTAGGGTCCGCACGCTTAAGGTTACGATGACAATTATATTATGAGTTTATGCTTTTTGATGTACCGAAGGTTGTTCGGAGTCCGGCTGTGATCACGGACATGACGAGGAGTCTCGAAATGATCGAGACGTAAAGATTGATATATTGGAAGCCTATGTTTGGACATTGGAAGTGTTCCGGGTGAAATCGGGATTTTACCGGAGTACCGGGAGGGTTACCGGAACCCCCCGGGAGCCATATGGGCCTTCATGGGCCTTAGTGGAAAGGAGAAAGGGGCAGCCCAAGGGGGCTGCGCACCTCCCCCGTCCCCTAGTCCTATTAGGACTAGGAGAAGGTGGTCGGCCCCCCTCTCTCTCTCTCCCCCCTTGGGAATCCTAGTTGGAATAGGATTGGGGGGGAGTCCTACTCCCGGAAGGAGTAGGACTCCTCCTGCGCCCTCCTCCTTGGCCGGCGCCCCCTCCCCCCTTGGCTCCTTTATATACTGAGGCAGAGGCACCCCAGAAAGACATAAGTTGATCCACGTGATCTATTCCTTAGCCGTGTGCGGTGCCCCCTGCCACCATATTCCTCGATAATACTGTAGCGGAGTTTAGGCGAAGCCCTGCTGCTGTAGTTCATCAAGATCGTCACCACGCCGTCGTGCTGACAGAACTCTTCCCCGACACTTTGCTGGATCGGAGTCCGGGGATCGTCATCGAGCTGAACATGTGCTCGAACTCGGAGGTGCCGTAGTTTCGGTGCTTGATCGGTTGGATCGTGAAGACGTACGACTACTTCCTCTACGTCGTGTCAGCGCTTCCGCAGTCGGTCTGCGTTGGGTACGTAGACAACACTCTCCCCTATCGTTGCTATGCATCACATGATCTTGCGTGTGCGTAGGAAAAATTTTGAAATTACTACGAAACCTGACAGTTTTCCCAGGTTCGGGCCCTCTCTATGGAGGTAATACCCTATGTCCTACTCGATTGATATTGATGAATATGGGTATTACAAGAGTTGATCTGCCACGAGATCATAATGGCTAAACCCTAGAGGTCTAGCTTGTATGGCTATGGTAATGAATATATCTCTCCTCTCCGGACTAAGTCCTCCGGTTTATATAGACACCGGGAGGATCTAGGGTTACACAAGGTCGGTTACAAAGAAAGGAATCTACATGTTTGGTCGCCAAGCTTGCCCTCCACACCAAGGAGAGTCCCATCCATACACGGGGCAGTCTTCGGTCTTCGTGTTCTTCACAGCCCATCAGTCTAGCCCATGGCTAACAGGTCGGACGCCCGAGGACCCCTTAGTCCAGGACTCCCTCAGTAGCCCCTGAACCTGGCTTCAATGACAAGGTATCCGGCGCGTAGATCTGTCTTCGGCATTGCAAGGCGGGTTCCTCCTTCCGAACTCCAAGATAGTCTTAGGACATATTTATCGTGTCCAGACCTGTAACACACACACCACACACAACCGCAGAGAGAATATAATAATCCTCGAGTCCAATCTGCTGACAACTTTTTACAACATGACATCACGTCTGCCCGGTCATAATTTCGAACCGTTCTTTGCCTGCCGCTCCACGTTTCAAGACGTGGTTGCCATTGGCACGTCGTGTCGAAATAGAGATCATCTCCCCTTATTGCGGGATTCTCATCAATACGGGCGTGGGTAACCCAACCGTGTCGTTTACAAAGCCCTTGGGAGTAGGCGAACTTTAAGGTGAGTGGGGAGGCGTTCAATATTCACTGCCCTTATAAGGAGATAAGAATCCCATTTCTTCTCCCACGCCTTCTCTCTTCCTCTGCCCTTCCACTCTTGAGCTCCAGCGCCCAAGTTCTCATATCCTTCCCACTCAAGCTAGCACTCAACCATGTCTGGATCCGGAGGTCAAGGCAAGTGGATGGTCTCCTCCATCAAGGAGAAGGACATTACTGAGCTTCGAGCGGCCAGGTACCTAGCGAAGGAAAGCGCCCACCGTCTTCCAGCCCAGGGGCAAGTCGTCCCCACACCGAAGCCCAACGAGAGGGTGGTATTCCTCCCTTATTTTCTCCGCGGACTAGGGTATCCACTCCACCCTTTCATCCATGGGCTAATGTACTATTACGGGATAGACTTTTATGATCTATCCCCGAACTCTTTCCTCAACATCTCGGCGTTCATCGTCGTGTGTGAGGCCTTCCTCCGCATCCAACCCCACTTCGGGCTGTGGCTCAAAGTCTTCAACATGAAGCCAAAGGTGGTGGATGGCCAGCACGCGGAGTGCGGAGGCGCTATGGTGAGTAAGCTGACCAATGTATCCTGGCCTAAAGGCACTTTCATGGAGACTGTCAAGGAATGGCAGAAACAGTGGTTCTACATCACTGAGCCCCGCGGCGCCAACTGGTCCACAGCTGCCGAATTCTATTCCAATGCTCCAATGCGGCTCGCCTCCTAGGTCGAGAAGAGCCCGGACTGGTGTTCATCAGACGAGCTGATAGCGCTGCAAACGCGCATCCAAAGCATGGTGGATAAAGACATCAAGCTCGTTGACGTAATCCAAGTGATGCTGGTGCGCCGGATCCTCCCCTGCCAGAGCCGAAGCCGCCCTCTATGGGAGTTCAATCCTAAGAAGCACCATACCCTAGAGAGGCTCTTCGAAACAACCCCCGAAGATGTTTGGAAGTTGCTCTTCAAGGGCAATGAGATAACGCCGGCCATAGATTCAGACCGCGGGCACGATATTAACCATCTCCCCAACGAGGTATGTTATTTTTAACACGTCCCCTACTTGCTTGTTTCAAGGATGATATCTAAGCTTTTGTTATCATTGCTTCTTCAGAACTGGATGAAGAGGGCGAAGCAGATTCGCTGTCCGGCCCCGCTGCCTGAAGAGCCAGTCACCCCGCGTTTAGCGAACATGCTGGAACCGGTGCCCTATAAGGCGCCGGAGAATAAGACCTAGGGGAAAGCCAAGGGGGTCCGGAGTGGCCCACGCTGCAAGGGCATT
The DNA here is from genome assembly GCF_002162155.2 of Triticum dicoccoides. Taxonomy (NCBI): domain Eukaryota; kingdom Viridiplantae; phylum Streptophyta; class Magnoliopsida; order Poales; family Poaceae; genus Triticum; species Triticum dicoccoides. The sequence goes on along the minus strand of NC_041388.1, from coordinate 621,467,990 downwards.
TCGGACACGACGTCCGAAGACAAGACCTGCTCCTCCACCACCGAAGACGATGACGATAAGGAGGAGTAGGAAAGCGATTCTCCCCCTGATGGGGGAGGAAGAAGAGGGCGGCCTCCACAATTCTGGAGGCGGAGGTGCCCAAGAAGGCGAAAAGCCCACTCGTGGGCAGCTCCGCATGGGACATCGGAAGCAGTTCGGAGCAACGCCCCCGCACTAAGCCTCGGGCTGCATCGTAAGAGCTAAGACTCATATCTGCCCATAAACCAAGTTTCTCCTCCTCGTTGTATTGTCATGATTGGTTACATTATTACAGTCTGGCACACGACTGCCCCCAGCGATCCTCGTCAGGAGTTCGTTGGATTCAAAGGCGATGGCCAGTGAGTCACCGCCGGCCGCTAACTCCCCCAAGGCCAATGACGACGTGGAGGTGCTATCCCGAAGGACGTTCCCAGGCCGCGGAGGGGCTCAGGAGGCGCCAGAGGGTGATGCATCCGTCGCCGGACACCAGGGGGAGCCGATCCCCATGGAGACTGGTGGTGAGAAGGGTCGTATTCAGTTCGGCCCTCAGCCGGACTCGATTCCTGAGACCGATACGGCTCTAGAATCCGGCACGCAACCTCCTTCGAAAGCAGGGGTATGCCCATTCCGCCGGTGACCCCTGTCCAACTAGGGGCACCGGATAATCTGCTGGAAGCACTACGAGGCGCTTCCATTGTGGATGAGCACCGTGTTCCTATGGGCACGGTAATTGAAAGGGTTCAGTCCGCCAAGAGCGGACTAACCGAAGCCTGCAGCAGACTGCTGACAGGTTTTGAGGTAAGAAATGCAAAAAGAGAAAATCCCAATATAGACAGTAGCCCCTGAGACACTGTCCGGTGTTTGGAAAGAAAAGCCAGACAGAGGATCAATCCTTTATTGTAGGAAACTAACTAAATTGTCTGAAATGAATACGCAGGCGTCGTTGTTGGCCACAGCCTCACATACTGCCAAGGTCTCCGAACCAAAGAGAAGACTGGAGCGGGTCGAGGAGGAGCTCTGCCAGGTGAGGAGGCAGCTCCAATAAAAACAAGGTATGTGATAACCCATTATGTATTCGAAAAAAGTAAAATGATATGCATTTTACCGAAGTGTCGTGATATGTACACAAGCGAGGACCGAGGTCGAGGCCCTGAGAGAGGCCCTGGTCAAAGCCAAGGGGAAGGCTGTCAAGGAGCAGGACGCCCGTAAGAGGCTCAAGGCCCGGGGCAACGAAGTCCAACAGGAGATCCGGGACGCGGTGAGGAAGTGCGAGATCTTGGAGCACAATGCGTCGGCTCAAGAGGCCGAACTTGCCAAGGCCCGTAAGAGTGCGGAGACGGCCCGGAGTGAAGCCCGGGGCTTCCTCCAGGAGATCCAGGAAACAAGGAAGATCGCGGCGGGTAAGGAATTCAATATGCAAAGCAAGAATGTAAAGAGGAAATATCTTTTACTGACCCGGATTCGGAGTTCTCCAGGGGCTTTTGTTGAACTGCCACGCAGTGTGACCGACGCCACGGAGTTCTTCCGAGCCGAAGAAGGGAGCTCCACGGAGAAGCTGTTCTGGTCGCAATATCTTGCGCCAGAACATCCGGTGCCCTTCAGTGATTAGTTAAAACAGCTGGTCGATTTGCACAAGGTGGTCGAACTGGCCATGAAGGATATAATAATCCGGCTGTGGCCAGCCGAAGCTATACCCAGTAGTTACTTCGACCTCGTGAAGAGGCTGGTTGATGCCTATCCTCGGCTAGACATCATCAAGCGGTCCGTCTGCATCAAAGGCGCGCATTCTCCTATGTCAAGGTATGGTGGGCGAAGATGGACGCCATCAAGCTAGCGACCGAGAGGCCACCTGAGGGCAAGGAGCACCGCACACCCGAGCGATACTTTGGCGATGTCTTGGAGGGGTCCCGCATTGTTGCGAATGAGTGTGTGAAAGGCATGATACGTCTCCAACGTATCTATAATTTTTTATTGTTCCATGCGATTATATTATCAACCTTGGATGTTTCATATGCATTTATATGCTATTTTATATGATTTTTGGGACTAACCTATTAACCCAGAGCCTAGTGCCAGTTTCTGTTTTTTCCTTGTTTTAGAGTATCGCAGAAAAGGAAAATCAAACAGAGTCCAATTGACCTGAAATTGCACGGAACTTATTTTTGGACCAGAAGAAGCCCACGGAGTATCAGAGATGGACCAGGAGAGTCCCGGGCTGCCCATGAGGGTGGGGGGCGCGCCCACCCCCCTGGTCACACCCCCTGCCTCGTGGACAGCCCGGAGGTCCACCGATGTACTTCTTCCTCCCATATATACCCATATACCCTAAAAAATTCGGGGAGCAGAATAGATTGGGAGTTCCGCCGCCAGAAGCCTCCGTAGCAACCGAAAACCAATCTAGACCCATTCCGGCACCCTGCCGGAGAGGGAAATCCCTCTCCGGTGGCCATCTTCATCATCCCGGTGCTCTCCATGATGAGGAGGGAGTAGTTCTCCCTCGGGGCTGAGGGTATGTACCAGTAGCTATGTGTTTGATCTCTCTCTCTCTCTCGCTCTCTCTCTCGTGTTCTTGAGGTGATACGATCTTGATGTATCGCGAGCTTTGCTATTATAATTGGATCTTATGATGTTTCTCCCCCTTTACTCTCTTGTAATGGATTGAGTTTTCCCTTGGAAGTTATCTTATCGGATTGAGTCTTTAAGGATTTGAGAACACTTGATGTATGTCTTGCGTGGGGTACCCGTGGTGACAATGGGGTATTCTATTGATCCAATTGATGTATGTTTTTGTGATCAACTTGCGGGTTCCGCCCATGAACCTATGCATAGGGGTTGGCACACGTTTTCGTCTTGACTCTCCGGTAGAAACTTTGGGGCACTCTTTGAGGTTCTATGTGTTGGTTGAATAGATGAATCTGAGATTGTGTGACGCATATCGTATAATCATACCCACGGATACTTGAGGTGACATTGGAGTATCTAGGTGACATTAGGGTTTTGATTGATTTCTGTCTTAAGGTGTTATTCTAGTACGAACTCTAGGGCTGTTTGTGACACTTATAGGAATAGCCCAACGGATTGATTGGAAAGAATAACTTTGAGGCGGTTTCGTACCCTACCATAATCTCTTCGTTTGTTCTCCGCTATTAGTGACTTTGGAGTGACTCTTTGTTGCATGTTGAGGGATAGTTATGTGATCCAATTATGTTATTATTGTTGAGAGGACTTGCACTAGTGAAAGTATGAACCCTAGGCCTTGTTTCATCGCATTGTAAAACCGTTTGTGCTCACTTTTATCATTAGTTACCTTGCTGTTTTTATATTTTCAGATTACAAAAACCTTTATCTACCATCCATATACCACTTGTATCACCATCTCTTTGCCGAACTAGTGCACCTATACAATTTACCATTGTATTGGGTGTGTTGGGGACACAAGAGACTCTTTGTTATTTGGTTGCAGGGTTGCTTGAGAGAGACCATATTCATCCTACGCCTCCTACAGATTGATAAACCTTAGGTCATCCACTTGAGGGAAATTTGCTACTGTCCTACAAACCTCTGCACTTGGAGGCCCAACAACGTCTACAAGAAGAAGGTTGTGTAGTAGACATCAAGGCACAATCTTTGAATGAATGTATTCAAGTTCCTTCTACCTTGTATGATAAAACAAAGTGGGTTTGTAATATAATGCTTATTATGTTTTTAAATTTTACCTCCTGTGCAGCCATGTTATATGAAATCGGAGGTTTAACTAGTCATCGGCTTCTGCCCCCACGTAGGTAGTACGGAGGTGTTCAGGATGGAACCTAAACAATCTTGATCCAATTATATGGTCCTTGAAGGAGTTGTGTAGCGCAACGAACCAGGCAACCAGACTATGCGGCTTTAACACACTCACTTAGCCATAGGAGTTCGACAATAAAAACATGGGCGCAGCCCCTAGTATCCGAACTAGAGTGTTGTAAGCGTCTGATCGGGAAGTACTGATCCTTCGTGTAATGCGGAAGAAATCTCCAACGATTTGCAACCTCCGAACAACTAACCGGCTCTCGCCGCATCATGACAGTCAGTTTTAGGCTTTCTCTACTGAGGTGCTCCTTTGGATAAACCAAGGCACAATCGCTGTAGTTCTCCCTTTACTACCTTAGCCGATATAGCGGAACGTAAGGTTGCAGGCACAGGAGCCGGGCAACCCAACTATTGACCAAAGACATGATTCGGAGCCAATGCATATAATGCTAAATTCGGGGTGCCAAACTATACTTATAAAAAGTGTTCGGACTTTTGTTGTCGTAGTGTGGGGTGCTATGAAGCCCCTGGCAAACATCAAACGTACCATAGTGTACGGGTGCTACCTGATAAAGTTACCAGAAAAGAAAAGAAAAACAGGAAGAAAAAGAATAACAAGTGATAAGCTAGGGCCGTCAAGTTTGAGCCGCAAACTGTTCTTATTACAATTTCATTGGTGCATTAAAGCGCGTTTATACAAGTAATGCAATAAGCAGGAGGCTAGTTACTATGCCTTAACCAAGGGAGAGCTGCACGTGGGTCCTGAAAAATAGGTAGAGTGATCGTTAACAAAACCACCTAGAGAAGTCCCCCATATGCATGTGCTTCTTGCCGCCTTGGTGTGTTTGTCCTTCAAGAGTACTGATGATCAGGCCATCAGATGGGGCCTGTGGGATTGAAACCTAAAAAGGAAACGAATAAAAGTGAAAGTATGTGTGTATCCGGTGCCGGTTGAGCCGTACTGTGGATCACAAGCTAGCTATGCCTCCGTCGATGCCCATGGAATTTTGAGTGCGTAGTTATGTACGCGTGGTATGAATGCCACCACTTGATCGGGACTAAGATGGAGGCCGGATTGCTAGTCGATCTCCTAAAGAGCCGAGCTGTCCTGCTGCAGGGTAGTTCGGATCCTCTTGACGGTGTCTGTGGGCTCGGCAGCCGAATAAAGGTTCTGCTTGAGAAGGCCGCTATGTACTTCTGCTGCTAAGGCAGTTGTGTGCTCTTCTGTACGGAGGGAGCGTTTCGTATTTCCATTGACTGTTATGACGCCACGTGGACCAGGCATCTTGAGCTTGAGATAAGCATAGTGCGGCACTGCGTTAAATCGGGCGAATGCGGTTCGTCCGAGCAGCGCATGATAGCCGCTGTGAAAGGGCACGATATCGAAGATTAACTCCTCGCTTCGGAGGTTGTCCAGAGATCCGAAGACAACCTCTAGTGTGATTGAGCCCGTGCAGCGGGCCTCTACGTCCGGTATGACTCCTTTAAAGGTAGTCTTTGTGGGCTTGATCCGTGATTGGTTAATGCCCATTTTGCTCACTGTATCCTGATAGATCAAGTTGAGGTTGCTGCCACCGTCCATCAGGACTCGCGTCAGGTGGAACTCATCAATTATTGGGTCCAGGACCAGTGCGGCTGAACTGCCATGACAGATACTGGTCGGATGATCCCGGCGATCAAAAGTGATCGGGCATGACGACCATGGATTAAATTTTGGGGTGACTGGCTCTATCGCGTAGACGTCCCTAAGTGCGCGCTTGCGCTCCCTCTTGGGGATATGTGTAGCATATATCATGTTCACCGTTTTGACCTGAGGGGGAAACTTCTTATGTCCCCCTGTGTTTGGCTGCATGAGCTCCTCATCATCGTCCTCGCTCTGCGATCCATTTTCCTTGTTCTCAACTTTTAACTTGTCGGCTTGCTTAAAACCCAGCAATCTCTGTTGGTATGGTTGGCTGGTTTGTCTGGGGTGCCATGGATTTCGCACGGACGGTCGAGTATGCAGTCCAGGCTGGATGGTCCCTGATTGTTTCTCTTGTACGATTTCTTCTGCTGGCTAGACTTGGAGCCGCTGAATCTGGTGTTGACTGTAGTGTCGTCGGTATTATTACCATTGCTTCGGCGTTTGTGTCTATTGAAGGAAATATGCCCTAGAGGCAATAATAAAGTTATTATTTATTTCCTTATATCATGATAAATGTTTATTATTCATGCCAGAATTGTATTAATCGGAAACATAATACATGTGTGAATACATCGACAAACAGATTGTCACTAGTATGCCTCTACTTGACTAGCTCGTTGGTCAAAGATGGTTATGTTTCCTAACCATAGACATTGAGTTGTCATTTGATTAACGGGGTCACATCATTAGGAGAATGATGTCATTGACATGACCCATTCCGTTAGCTTATCATCAGATCGTTTAGTATGTTGCTATTGCGTTCTTCATGACTTATACATGTTCCTATGACTATGAGATTATGCAACTCTCGTTTACCGGAGGAACACTTTGTGTGCTACCAAATGTCACAACGTAACTGTGTGATTATAAAGGTGCTCTACAGGTGTCTCCAAAGGTACTTGTTGGGTTGGCGTATTTCGGGATTAGGATTTGTCACTCCGATTGTCGGAGAGGTATCTCTCGGCCCTCTCGGTAATGCACATCACTTAAGCCTTGCAAGCATTGAAACTAATGAGTTAGTTGCGGGATAACGTATTACAGAACGAGTAAAGAGAGTTGCCGGTAACGAGATTGAACTAGGTATTGAGATACCGGCGATCGAATCTCGGGCAAGTAACATACCGATGACAAAGGGAACAACGTATGTTGTTATGCGGTTTGACCGATAAAGATCTTTGTAGAATATGTAGGAGCCAATATGAGCATCCAGGTTCCGCTATTGGCTATTGACTAGAGACGTGTCTCGATCATGTCAACATAGTTCTCGAACCCGTAGGGTCCACACGCTTAACGTTACGATGATAGTTATATTATGAGTTTATATGTTTTGATGTACTGAAGGTTGTTCGGAGTCCTGGATGTGATCACGGACATGACGAGGAGTCTCAAATTGGTTGAGACATGAACATTGATATATTGGAAGCCTATGTTTGGATATCGGAAGTGTTCCGGGTGAAATCGGGATATTACCGGAGTACCGGGAGGTTACCGGAACCCCCCGGGAGGTAAATGGGCCTTAGTGGGCCTTTAAGGAGAAGAGGAGAGGCGGCCAGGGCTAGGCCGCGCGCCCCTCCCCCCTAGTCTATATAGGACAAGGAGAGGGGGCGGCGCCCCCCTTTCCTTCTCTCCCTCCTCTTTCCCCCTCCCGAATCATATTCCAACTAGGAAAAGGGGGTAGTCTTAATCCCGGTGGGAGTAGGACTCCTCCTGGCATGCCCTCTCTCTGGCCGGC
>NC_041388.1:621446776-621460508 GCF_002162155.2 Triticum dicoccoides | reverse complement strand
CCTTTATATACGGGGGCAGGGGCACCCCATAGACACAACAATTGATCAAGTTGATCTTTTAGTCGTGTGTTGTGCCCCCCTCCACCATAGTCCACCTCGATAATACTGTAGCGGTGCTTAGGCGAAGCCCTGCATCGGTAGAACATCAACATCATCACCATGCTGTCGTGCTGATGAAACTCTCCCTCAACACTCGGCTGGATCGGAGTTCGAGGGACGTCATCGGACTGAACGTGTGCTGAACTCCGAGGTGTCGTACGTTCGGTACTTGATCGATCGGATCGTGAAGACGTACGACTACATCAACCGCGTTGTGCTAACGCTTCCGCTTTCGGTCTATGAGGGTACGTGGACAACACTCTCCCCTCTCGTTGCTGTGCATCACCATGATCTTGCGTGTGCGTAGGAAATTTTTTGAAATTACTACGTTCCCCAGCAGTGGCATCAGAGCCAGGTTTTATGTGTAGATGTCATATGCACGAGTAGAACACAAGTGGGTTGTGGGCGATATAAGTCATACTGCTTACCAGCATGTCATACTTCGGTTCGGCGGTATTGTTGGATGAAGCGGCCCGGACCGACATTACGTGTACGCTTACGCGAGACTGGTTCTACCGACGTGCTTTGCACAAAGGTGGCTCGCGGGTGTCAGTTTCTCCAACTTTAGTTGAACCAAGTGTGGCTATGCCTAGTTCTTGCGAAGGTTAAAACAGCACCAACTTTACAAACTATCATTGTGGTTGTGATGCGTAGGTAAGAACGGTTCTTGCTAAGCCCGTAGCAGCCACGTAAAACTTGCAACAACAAAGTAGAGGGTGTCTAACTTGTTTTTGCAGGGCATGTTGTGCTGTGATATGGTCAAGACATGATGCTAAATTTTATTGTATGAGATGATCATGTTTTGTAACCAAGTTATCAGCAACTGGCACGAGCCATATGGTTGTCGCTGTATTGTATGCAATGCAATCGCGTGTAATGCTTTACTTTATCACTAAGCGGTAGCGATAGTCGTGGAAGCATAAATTTGGCGAGACGACAATGATGCTACGATGGAGATCAAGGTGTCGCGCCGGTGACGATGGTGATCATGATGGTGCTTCAGAGATGGAGATCACAAGCACAAGATGATGATGGCCATATCATATCACTTATATTGATTGCATGTGATGTTTGTCTTTTATGCATCTTATCTTGCTTTGATTGACGGTAGCATTATAAGATGATCTCTCACTAAATTTCAAGATAAAAAGTGTTCTCCCTGAGTATGCACCGTTGCCAAAGTTCGTTGTGCCCAGACACCACATGATGATCGGGTGTGATAAGCTCTACGTCCATCTACAACGGGTGCAAGCCAGTTTTGCACACGCAGAATACTCAGGTTAAACTTGACGAGCCTAGCATATGCAGATATTGCCTCGGAACACTGAGACCGAAAGGTCGAGCATGAATCATATAGTATATATGATCAACATAGTGATGTTCGCCATTGAAAACTACTCCATTTCATGTGATGATCGGTTATGGTTTAGTTGATTTGGATCACGTGATCACTTAGAAGATTAGAGGGATGTCTTTCTAAGTGGGAGTTCTTAAGTAATATGATTAATTGAACTTAAATTTATCATGAACTTAGTACCTGATAGTTTATTGCTTGTCTATGTTTGATTGTAGATAGATGGCCCGTGTTGTTGTTCCGTTGAATTTTATTGCGTTCCTTGAGAAAGCAAAGATGAAAGATGATGGTAGCAATTACACGGACTGGGTCCGTAACTTGAGGATTATCCTCATTGCTGCCCAGAAGAATTACGTCCTCGAAGCACCGTTGAGTGCCGGGCCTGCTGCTGATGCAACTGACGACGTTAAGAAAGTCAGGCAGAGCAAAGATGATGACTACTCGATAGTTCAATGTGCCATGCTTTATGGCTTAGAACCGGGACTTCAACGGCGTTTTGAACATCATAGAGCATATGAGATGTTCCAGGAGTTGAAGTTAATATTTCAAGCAAATTCCTGGATTGAGAGATATGAAGTCTCCAATAAGTTCTGCAGCTGCAAGATGGAGGAGAATAGTTCTATCAGTGGACATATACTCAAAATGTCTGGGTACCATAATCACTTGACTCAGCTAGGAGTTAATCTTCCGGTTGATAGTGTCATTGACACAGTTCTTCAATCACTGCCACCAAGCTACAAGAGCTTCGTGATGAACTATAATATGCAAGGGACGGATAAGACAATTCCCGAGCTCTTCGCAATGCTAAAGGCAGCGGAGGTAGAAATCAAAAAGGAGCATCAAGTGTTGATGGTCAATAAGACCACCAGTTTCAAGAAAAAGGGCAAAGGGAAGAAGAAGGGGAATTTCAAGAAGAATAGCAAGCAATTTGCTGCTCAGGAGAAGAAACCCAAGTCTGGACCTAAGCCTGAGCCTGAGTGCTTCTACTGCAAGCAGACTGGTCACTGGAAGCGGAACTGCCCCAAGTATTTGGCAAATAAGAAGGATGGCAAAGTGAACAAAGGTATATGTGATATACATGTTATTGATGTGTACCTTACTAGAGCTCGCAGTAGAACCTAGGTATTTGATACTGGTTCTGTTGCTAATATTTGCAACTCGAAATAGGGACTACGGATTAAGCGAACACAGGCAAAGGACAAGGTGACGATGCGCGTGGGAAATGGTTCCAAAGTCGATGTGATCGTGGTCGGCATGCTACCTCTACATCTACCTTTGGGATTAGTATTAGAACTAAATAATTGTTAGTTGGTGCCAGCGTTGAGCATGAACATTATATCTGGATCTTGTTTGATGCGAGACGGTTATTCATTTAAATCAGAGAATAATGGTTGTTCTATTTATATGAGTAATATATTTTATGGTCATGCACCCTTGAAGAGTGGTCTATTTTTGATGAATCTCGATAGTAGTGATACACATATTCATAATGTTGAAGCCAAAAGATGCAGAGTTGATAATGATAGTGCAACTTATTTGTGGCACTGCCATTTAGGTCATATCGGTGTAAAGCGCATGAAGAAACTACATACTGATGGACTTTTGGAACCACTTGATTATGAATCACTTGGTACTTGCGAACCGTGCCTCATTGGCAAGATGACTAAAACGCCATTCTCTGGAACTATGGAGAGAGCAATAGATTTGTTGGAAATCATACATACAGATGTATGTGGTCCGATGAATGTTGAGGCTCGTGGTGGATATCGTTATTTTCTCACCTTCACAGATGATTTAAGCAGATATGGGTATATGTACTTAATGAAACATAAGTCTGAAACATTTGAAAAATTCAAAGAATTTAAGAGTGAAGTTGAAAATCATCGTAACAAGAAAATATAGTTTCTACGATCTGATCATGGAGGAGAATATTTGAGTTACGAGTTTGGTCTACATTTGAAACAATGCAGAATAGTTTCGCAACTCACGCCACCCGGAACACCACAGCGTAATGGTGTGTGCGAACGTCGTAATCGTACTTTACTAGATATGGTGCGATCTATGATGTCTCTTACAAATTTACCGCTATCATTTTGGGGTCATGCTTTAGAGACGGCCGCACTCACGTTAAATAGGGCACCATCGAAATCTGTTGAGACGACGCCTTATGAACTGTGGTTTGGCAAGAAACCAAAGTTGTCGTTTCTGAAAGTTTGGGGCTGCGATGCTTATGTGAAAAAGCTTCAACCTAATAAGCTCGAACCCAAATCAGAGAAATGTGTCTTCATAGGATACCCAAAGGAAACTGTTGGGTACACCTTCTATCACAGATCCGAAGGCAAGACATTCGTTGCTAAGAATGGATCCTTTCTAGAGGAGTTTCTCTCGAAAGAAGTGAGTGGGAGGAAAGTGGAACTTGATGAGGTAACTGTACCTGCTCCTCTATTGGAGGTTCATCACACAAACCGGTTTCTATGACGCCTACACCAATTAGTGAGGAAGTTAATGATGACGATCATGGAACTTCAGATCAAGCTACTGCTGAACCTCGTAGATCAACTAGAGTAAGATCCGCAACAGAGTGGTACGGTAATCCTATTCTGGAAGTCATGCTGCTAGATCATGATGAACCTACGAACTATGAAGAAGCGATGGTGAGCCCAGATTCCGCAAAATGGCTTGAGGCCATGAAATCTGAGATGGGATCCATGTATGAGAACAAAGTGTGGACTTTGGTTGACTTGCCCGATGATCGGCAAGCAATTGAGAATAAATGGATCTTCAAGAAGAAGACTGACGCTGATGGTAATGTTACTGTCTACAAAGCTCGACTTGTTGCGAAAGGTTTTTGACAAGTTCAAGGGATTGACTACGATGAGACATTCTCACCCGTAGAGATGCTTAAGTCTGTCCGAATCATGTTAGCAATTGCCGCATTTTATGATTATGAAATTTTGCAAATGGATGTCAAAACTGCATTCCTGAATGGATTTTTGGAAGAGGAGTTGTATATGATGCAACCGGAAGGTTTTGTCGATCCAAAGGGAGCTAACAAAGTGTGCAAGCTCCAGCGATCCATTTATGGACTGGTGCAAGCCTCTCGGAGTTGGAGTAAACGCTTTGATAGTGTGATCAAAGCATTTGGTTTTGTACAGAATTTTGGAGAAGCCTGTATTTACAAAAAGGTGAGTGGGGCTCTGTAGCATTTCTGATATTATAAGTGGATGACATATTGTTGATTGGAAATGATATAGAATTTCTGGATAGCATAAAGGGATACTTGAATAAGAGTTTTTCAATGAAAGACCTCGGTGAAGTTGCTTATATATTGGGCATCAAGATCTATAGAGATAGATCAAGGCGCTTAATTGGACTTTCACAAAGCACATACCTTGACAAAGTTTTGAAGAAGTTCAAATTGGATCAAGCAAAGAAAGGGTTCTTGCCTGTGTTACAAGGTGTGAAGTTGAGTAAGACTCAATGCCCGAGCACTGGAGAAGATAGAGAGAAAATGAAAGATGTTCCCTATGCTTCAGCCATAGGCTATATCATGTATGCAATGATGTGTACCAGACCTCATGTGTGCCTTGCTATAAGTCTAGCAGGGAGGTACCAAAGTAATCCAGGAGTGGATCACTGCACAGCGGTCAAGAACATCCTAAAATACCTGAAAAGGACTAAGGATATGTTTCTTGTATATGGAGGTGACAAAGAGCTCATCGTCAACGGTTACGTTGATGCAAGCTTTGACACTGATCCGGACGATTCTAAATCGCAAACCGGATATGTGTTTACATTGAACGGTGGAGCTGTCAGTTGATGTAGTTCTAAACAAAGTGTTGTGGCAGAATCTACATGTGAAGCGGAGTACATAGCTGCTTCGGAAGCAGCAAATGAAGGAGTCTGGATGAAGGAGTTCATATCCGATCTAGGTGTCATACCTAGTGCATCGGGTCCAATGAAAATCTTTTGTGACAATACTGGTGCAATTGCCTTGGCAAAGGAATCCAGATTTCACAAGAGAACCAAGCACATCAAGAGACGCTTCAATTCCATCCGGGATCTAGTCCAGGTGGGAGACATAGAAATTTGCAAGATACATACGGATCTGAATGTTGCAGACCCGTTGACTAAGCCCCTTCCACGAGCAAAACATGATCAGCACCAAGGCTCCATGGGTGTTAGAATCATTACTGTGTAATCTATATTATTGACTCTAGTGCAAGTGGGAGACTGAAGGAAATATGCCCTAGAGGCAATAATAAAGTTATTATTTATTTCCTTATATCATGATAAATGTTTATTATTCATGCTGGAATTGTATTAACCGAAAACATAATACATGTGTGAATACATAGACAAAAGATTGTCACTAGTATGCCTCTACTTGAGTAGCTCGTTGATCAAAGATGGTTATGTTTCCTAACCATAGACATGAGTTTCATTGGATTAACGGGGTCACATCATTAGGAGAATGATGTGATTGACATGACCCATTCCGTTAGCTTAGCACCAGATCGTTTAGTATGTTGCTATTGCTTTCTTCATGACTTATACATGTTCCTATGACTATGAGATTATGCAACTCCCGTTTACCGGAGGAACACTTTGTGTGCTACCAAACGTCACAATGTAACTGGGTGATTATAAAGGTGCTCTACAGGTGTCTCCAAAGGTACTTGTTGGATTGGCGTATTTCGAGATTAGGATTTGTCACTCCGATTGTCGGCGAGGTATCTCTGGGCCCTCTCGGTAATGCACATCACTTAAGCCTTGCAAGCATTGCAACTAATGAGTTAGTTGCGAGATGATGTATTACAGAACGAATAAAGAGAATTGCCGGTAACGAGATTGAACTAGGTATTGAGATACCGACGATCGAATCTCGGGCAAGTAACATACCGATGACAAAGGGAACAACGTATGTTGTTATGCGGTTTGACCGATAAAGATCTTCGTAGAATATGTAGGAGCCAATATGAGCATCCAGGTTCCACTATTGGCTATTTACCGGAGACGTGTCTCGGTCATGTCTACATAGTTCTCGAACCCGTAGGGTCCGCACGCTTAACGTTATGATGACAGTTATATTATGAGTTTATATGTTTTGATGTACCGAAGGTTGTTCGGAGTCTCGGATGTGATCACGTACATGACGAGGAGTCTCGAAATGGTCAAGACATGAAGATTGATATATTGGAAGCCTATGTTTGGATATCGGAAGTGTTCCGGGTGATATCGGGATTTTACCGGAGTACCGGGAGGTTACCGGAACCCCCCGGGAGGTAAATGGGCCTTAGTGGGCCTTTATGGAGAAGAGGAGAGGCGGCCAGGGCTGGGCTGCGCGCCCCTCCCCCCTAGTCCGAAGAGGACAAGGAGAGGGAGGCGGCGCCCCCCTTTCCTTCTCTCCCTCCTCTTTCCCCCTCCTGAATCCTATTCCAACTAGGAAAAGGGGGGAGTCCTACTCCTGATGGGAGTTGGACTCCTCCTGGCGCGCCCTCTCCCTGCCGGCCGCACCCCCCTGCTCCTTTATATACGGGGGCAGGGGGCAGACACAACAATTGATCAAGTTGAACTTTTAGCCGTGTGCGGTGCCCCCCTCCATCATAGTCCACCTCGATAATACTGTAGCGGTGCTTAGGCGAAGCCCTGCGTCGGTAGAACATCAACATCGTCACCATGATGTCGTGCTGACGAAACTCTCCCTCAACACTCGGCTGGATCGGAGTTCGAGGGACGTCATCGGACTGAACGTGTTTTGAACTCGGAGGTGCCGTACATTCGGTACTTGATCGCTCGGATCGTGAAGATGTACGACTACATCAACCGCGTTGTGCTAACGCTTCCGCTTTCGGTCTATGAGGGTACATGGACAACACTCTCCCCTCTCGTTGCTGTGCATCACCATGATCTTGCATGTGCATAGGAAATTTTTTGAAATTACTACGTTCCCCAACATTTATTACGTCGGAGCTTGTCGTTGCTGTTTTTGGCCTCAGAGGGGCCTGCGTCGCTAGCCGTATTTTTACTACGAGCCAGCCAGCTATCCTCACCCAAACAAAAGCAGGTCATAAGTCCCGTGAGGGCTGCCTTGGATTTCGGCTTTTCTTGGATGAGGTGGCGGGCGAGCCATTCGTCGCGGATGCTATCTTTAAAGGCCGCTAGAGCTTCGGCATCCGGACAATCGATGATCTGGTTCTTTTTGGTTAGGAACCTAGTTCAAAATTTCCTGGCTGACTCTCCAGGTTGTTGGACTATGTGGCTTAAGTCATCGGCATCTGGTGGTCAGACATATGTACCTTGGAAGTTGTCAAGGAAGGCTTCTTCCAAGTCCTCCGAGTTGCCGATAGAGTTTTCAGGCAGGTTGTTTAACCAGTACCGAGCTGGCCCTTTGAGCTTTAGTGGGAGGTATTTGATAGCATGGAGGTCATCACCGCGGACCATGTGGATATGGAAAATAAAATCCTCGATCCATACCGCGGGGTCGGTTGTTCTGTCGTATGATTCAATGTTAACGGGTTTGAACCCTTCGGGGAATTCATGATCCATTACTTCATCGGTGAAGAAAAGAGGGTGTGCGGCGCCTCTATATCAGGCCGCGTCGCGATGTAGCTCTGATGGAGTCCATCTGCGGTTGTCGGCTCGGGTGTGACTAGGTTTGTCATGTACGAATAGGTAGCCATCATCACGTGTCGAGGAACGTCCTCACGATCCATAAATCGATCGGGTATATCCTACTCTACTATCCAGGGTCTGCCGGAGGTCGTGTGTATGACCCTGAACTATTTTGTCTCTATTTTTTCGTGGCGGTGGGGCGAGCTGTTGTTCGGCTTGAGTTGCCGCTCTATCCCAACCACGAGGTGGTCGGTCCGCCGCACTGTCCCGACTACGTAGTGTTCGGCCGGACGCATTACACGAGGGAAGTATGGGCTCCGGCGCCTCTTTGTTGACTGAGGTAGCAATCTTCATTTTGGGTAGCTCTTGGCTGGGCATCTGAGGCCGTATTTTTCGGCTGCCAGAACGTCAGTCCACCTGTCGATGAGCAGATCTTGGTCAACTTGAAGTTGTTGCTTCTTCTTTTTCAGGCTCCTTGCGGTGGCTATTAGCTGGCGCTTGAAGCGCTCCTGCTCGAGAGGTTCCTCAGGCATGATGAAATCTTCGTTGCCGAGGCTTTCCTCATCCTCAGAGAGCGGATGATAACTACCGTCCTTCGAGTCGTTGGGCCTGGCCTGTTCGTCGGGGCTGGCTTGCCTGTTTTCTTGCTCCTCCTGTTCGGATGTTACCTTAGCAAGGTCTTCATTGTTTTCGGCATCGTCCGAAGTATTGTCTTCTCCGGTGCCGGTTTTGCCGTCCTTTGAATGACGTGACTTAGAGCGGCGTCGAGGACGCCGGCATTTTTGCTCTGTCTCAGGAGGTTTATTCTCAACTGGATTTTCTTTGTCATCGCCGCTATTCTCCTTTGGTGCATCCACCATGTACACATCGTATGAGGAAGTGGCCATCCAACGTCCGGTGAACGGGGGGTCCTGAGCCTCATCTTCTCCGGCGTCGTTGTCCATACTGTCGATGTCATCGGAGTCGTAATCGAGCATGTCAGTTAAGTCTTCGACAGTGGCTATAAAGTGGGTGGCGGGTGGGGAGCGAAATTCCCTGTCATCAGCTTCTAGTTCGAATCGGGTATAGTTCGGCTATGAGTCCCCTGCCAAGGACAGGTTCTTTAATGAGCTTAGCACATTGCCCAAGGGTGAGTGCTAGAAGATGTCGGCGGCGCTGAACTCAAAGATTGATAAACGATCAAGTTCGACATCCATGGACTCACATGGTTCAGAACTTACACCCAGAGACGAGTCCGGGGTTCCGATGACACAAATATTGTGTGAGTTTAAGTCCATGTGCAGCTCCAACGCCAGGGAATCTGTGGCCTCCATGGTGGGGTTGAACGTCCAGTCCTTAGATGGCTCCGTATGCTCCGGATCTAAGGCCAGAGCAGTTACAGGAGCTATCTCCTGAATGTGGTCCGATGACAAATTTAGATCATGTTCATCGAGGTGACCAGGAGCGATCGCCACGGTCTCGAATCCAGCAAAGATCAAATCTCCGTGGATGTCCGCGACGTAGTTCAAGCTCCCAAATCTGACCTGATGGCCAGGGGTGTAGCTATAGATCTACTCCAGATGGCCAAACGAGTTGGCCCGCAGTGCAAAGCCACCGAACAAGAAAATTTGTCCGGGGAGGAAGGTTTCTCCTTGGACAACATCATTGTTGACAATTGAAGGGGCCATCGAACCATTTGAGGACGACACAGTGGAACTCTCAATGAAAGCACCAACGTCGGTGTCAAAACCGGTGGATCTCGGGTAGGGGGTCCTGAACTGTGCGTCTAAGGTCGATGGTAACAGGAGATAGGGGACATGATGTTTACCCAGGTTCGGGCCCTCTCTATGGAGGTAATACCCTATGTCCTGCTCGATTGATATTGATGAATATGGGTATTACAAGATTTGATCTACCACGAGATCGTAATGGCTAAATCCTAGAGGTCTAGCTTGTATGGCTATCATAATCAATATATCTCTCCTCTCCGGACTAAGTCCTCCGGTTTATATAGATATCGGGAGGATCTAGGGTTACACAAGGTCGGTTACAAAGAAAGGAATCTACATGTTTGGTCGCCAAGCTTGCCCTCCATGCCAAGGAGAGTCCCATCCGGACACGGGGCAGTCTTCGGTCTTCGTGTTCTTCACAGCCCATCAGTCCGGCACATGGCTAACAGGCCGGACGCCCGAGGACCCCTTAGTCCAGGACTCCCTCACCCTCCAGAGTTACACACCTCGGTCATATCGTTGTAGTTCTTAGGGAAGCCCTGTGTCGGTAACTTCATCATCACCGTCACCACGCCATCATGCCGATGGAACTCTCCCTCGGCCTCAACTGGATCAAGAGTTCGAGGGACGTCACCGAGCTGAACGTGTGCAGATCACGGAGGTGCCGTACGTTTGGTACTTGGATCGGTTCGATCACGAAGACATTCGACTACATGAACCGTGTTACTAAACGCTTCCACTTTTGGTCTACGAGGGTACGTAGACACACCCTCCCCCTCTCATTGCTATGCATCTCCTAGATAGATCTTGCGTGATCATAGGTAAAGTTTTTGAAATTCTACTTCCCCAACACTTTGGTGGGCACAACGGTTGCGAGGCCCCTTTCTTTTTTTCTTGATATGTCGTTGTCAGCATTTGTTTTTTTTCTGTACTTTCTTTGTCTTTTCTTTTGGGCGTGATTGTGTTGCCTCCGCCCCATCAACTATTGTTGGTTGTATCGGGTGTTTTCTATATTAATATAGTGGGGTGCAAGCATCTTTCAAAGAAATCTAAAATGGTCAATCTATTCTATTGCATGTGTTGGACAAACAACAGTCCAATTATTATGTCACAATGGAGAAAAATTATAATAACCCGACAGTGTGATGGATCACCAATAGGAATTAATCAAAAGGTCGGCTGGGCTTAAGAGCAGACGAGGATAGTGCCGGCCGACCACATACCAGGGGGTGCCCTTTCACATCTCAAATTTTCCAAATTTAGGATGTGCATTTGTAAACCTTGCATTGCATGAGCTTTACTGAATATTTGGAGTTTTGGGAATTAAAATGACTATTTCTTAAACCCTAAAGTCATTCATAGTTTTATTAATAGCCATATAAATTTCCATTCCATAAAACCCATTGTCAAAAGTGCATATGTGCAGGGCATTATTTTTTCTAAGATTTATATTTGTCCTAGTTTTCTATGAGTTAGTTATGAGTTCATAGGATTTGAAAATGCATATTGGTATCCTAATAGTTGAAGTCTATGCTAGATTCAGACAATTGATTCCAGAGTTAGAGAATATGTCAATTGAAAAGTCTAATGCCCTAAGTCGGAAAGCAATCGGCAAAGAGATACGACGTCAACGGATGGTCAACAACATAAAATTCAGATAACAAAGCATAAGATGCAATAATAAGAAACAAGTTAGAAAGCATGAAAAGTGCACATTCAGTTAGAAATGCAGCAGTAAAAAAAACATGATCTGCAGCAATTTTTGCGAGAACTACGAGCCTAGTAAGATGCAGTAATAAGAAACCAGTTACAAATCACACAATTGCAACTCGGAAAGCGCACGTTCAGTTCGAAATCATGGTCTAGTTGTACAACCATTTGACTGAAATCTGTTAAGCATGGTCAGTTTAACACTAAAGAGGCAAACGATTGTGCACATTAGTAGTACCCTAATAGTTGCTAGCTTCAGATAAAGAAAACTGAACCACGCACCGGAACACACTTGATTAAGAGAAGGGACTGAAATTTTAATCATTACACAAAATCAATGATGGTTGTAGTCTTTCATGCCGGTGATTTCACAACTATGAGTCACGTCAATGGATGTTCATAAGTTGACATTGGTACTACTGTTAAGAGAAGGTTCTTGGTAAAGTACTGGCATAGCTTTGCATGGCTTTATTCCTTCTTATCGGGAGGCGGGGGGGTCGAAGGCATAAGTATTACTTGATGTGCATTCCTACTGTGTGCTAGATCATTTGGACCCGAAGAAACAAAGTAACCTTTGATGGACATGTTATTCACTCTCCTTTTGAGGCTGTTTTCACCATGTTCTCGTTTATGTCGTATTGGGCAGGTCTTTTTAAGAATGCTGATAAAGATGTGTTCTAGGAAGCCGTCCATGTGCTGATGAAAGAAGCCATATAAAGGCATGGTTAAAGCCCGTAATAGCTGCATTGGGCATGGGTCAGGCCACAGGAGTGTGATGTTTCATTGTTGATCTCTGAGCTTATATGAAGTAATGATGGCTTGTGCACTTAGTAGGTTCTCCCGGGTGATGGTAGGTTGGTTGTATTTTGTTAGGGTCTCCTAGTCAGAAGTGTTGACAGACTTGCTCTGGTTGTCATTTGTCTTTGGTTTTGATGTCGGGGAATGTAGTAATAATACAAAATTTCCCTATGTTTCACCAAGATCAATCTAGAAGATGCTAGCAACGGGGGAGAGGGAGTGCATCTTCACACCCTTGAAGATCGCTAAGCGGAAGCGTTACAAGAACGCGGTCGATGGAGTCGTACTCGCAGCGGTTCAAATCGCGGAAGATCCGATCAAGCGCCGAATGGACGGCGCCTCCGTGTTCAACACATGTACAGCCCGGGGACGTCTCCTCCTTCTTGATCCAGCTAGGGGAGAGGAGAAGTTGAGGGAGAACGCCGGCAGCACGACGGCGTGGTGGTGGTGGAGCTCGTGGTTCTCCAGTAGAGCTTCGCTAAGCACTACGGAGGAGGAGGAGGTGTTGGAGGAGGGAGGGGCTGCGCCAGGGAAGGGTGCGGCTGCCCTCCTACCCCCCTCTATTTATAGGGTGAAGGCGAGAGGGGGCCGTGTCGGTGTCAAAACCGGCGGATCTCGAGTAGGGGGTCCCGAACTGTGTGTCTAAGGTCGATAGTAACAGGAGACAGGGGACACGATGTTTACCCATGTTCGGGCCCTCTCTATGGAGGTAATACCCTACTTCCTGCTTGATTGATCTTAATGAATATGAGTATTACAAGAGTTGATCTACCTAGAGATTGTAATGGCTAAAACCCTAAGAGTCTAGCCTATATGACTATGAGTATGATTCTTTGTCTCTACGCCAAGGAGAGTCCCATCCGGACACGGGAGATAGTCTTCAGTCTTGTATCTTCACAGTCCATCAACCGACCCACGTACCATAGACCAAACACCCAAGGACCCCCTAATCTAGGACGCCCTTAGTAGCCCCTGAACCAGGCTTCAATCATGAGGTGTCCGGCACGTAAATTGTCTTCAGCATTGCAAGGCGGGTTCCTTCTCCGAACACTCCAATACAGTCTTCAGACGCAACCAACGTGTCCGGCTCTGCAAAACAAATACCACACACCACCGCAGAGGAAATAATATTTTGCGAGTCCAATCTGCTGACAATTTTTCTGCGACGTGATATCACGTCACCACCCGGTTATTATATCAACCCGTTTTTTGGCCTGCCGCTTCGAGACGCGGTCTCATTGGCACATCTTGTCAGAGCAGAGATCGTGTCCCCTTATTGTGGGATTCTCATCAATACGGGTGTGGGTAATCCAACCGTGCCGTTCGCACGGCCCTTGGGAACAGGCGAGTTTCAAGGCGAGTGGGGAGGCGCTTGATATTCACTTCCTTTATAAGGAGATAAGGATTCCCTTCTTTCACCCATGCCTTCTCCTTCTCTTTGCCCCCC
>NC_041388.1:621391040-621446514 GCF_002162155.2 Triticum dicoccoides | reverse complement strand
TCCTCATCTTTTTTGCCTCAATGAAGCACTCGACCATGTCTGGATCTGGAGCACAAGGCAAATGCATGGCCTCCTCCGTCAAGGAGAAGGACATCACCAAGCTTCGGGAGGCCGGGTATCTGGCGAAGGAAATCGCCCATCAGCTTCCGGCCAAGGGAAAATCGTCCCCACCCTGAAGCCCAATGAGAGGGTGGTGTTTATCCCCCATTTCGTCCGCGGGTTAGGGTTTCCTATCCACCCTTTCGTCCGCGGACTCGTGTTTTATTATGGACTAGATTTCCATGATCTAGCTCCAAACTCTTTCCTCAACATCTCGGCATTCATTGTCGTGTGTGAGGCTTTCCTATGCATTCCACCCCTCTTCGGACTTTGGCTCAAGATCTTCAATGTGAAACCAAAGGTGGTGGATGGACAACACACGGAGTGCGGAGGCGCCATGGTGAGCAAGCTGCCCAACATCACATGGCCCAAGGGTACTTTTGTGGAGACTGTTAAACAGTGGCAGAAACTATGGTTCTATATCATAGAGCCCCGCGATGAAGGAAATATTCCCTAGAGGCAATAATGAAGTTATTATTTATTTCCTTATATCATCATAAATGTTTATTATTCATGCTAGAATTGTATTAACCGGAAACTTAGTACGTGTGTGAATACATAGACAAACTGAGTGTCACTAGTATGCCTCTATTTGACTAGCTCATTGAATCAAAGATGGTTAAGTTTCCTAGCCATAGACATGAGTTGTCATTTGATTAACGGGATCACATCATTGGAGAATGATGTGATTGACTTGACCCATTCCGTTAGCTTAGCACGATGATCGTTTAGTTTGTCGCTACTGCTTTCTTCATGACTTATACATGTTCCTCTGACTATGAGATTATGCAACTCCCGAATACCGGAGGAACACTTTTTGTGCTACCAAACATCACAACGTAACTAGGTGATTATGAAGGTGCTCTATAGGTGTCTCCGATGGTACTTGTTGAGTTGGCATAGATCGAGATTAGGATTTTTCACTCCGGTTGTCGAAGAGGTATCTCTGGGACCTCTCGGTAATGCACATCACTCTAAGCCTTGCAAGCATTTTGACTAATGAGTTAGTTGTGGGATGATGCATTACGGAACGAGTAAAGAGACTTGCTGGTAACGAGATTGAACTAGGTATTGAGATATCGACGATCGAATCTCGGGCAAGTAACATCCCGATGATAAAGGGAACAACATATGTTGTTATGCGGTTCGACCGATAAAGATCTTCGTAGAATATGTAGAAACTGATATGGGCATCCAGGTTAAGCTATTGGTTATTGACCAGAGAGGTGTCTCGGTCATGTCTACATAGTTCTTGCACCCGTAGGGTCCGCACGCTTAACGTTCGTTGACGATATAGTTTTTATGAGTTATGTATGTTGGTAACCGAATGTTGTTCGGAGTTCCGGATAAGATCACGGACATGACGAGGAACTCTGGAATGGTACGGAGATAATGTTTGATATATGGGATAATAGTGTTTGGTCTCCAGAAGGGTTCCGGAATTCACCGGAAGGGGTTCCGGATGTTTCCCGAAATGTTTGGGTACGAGAACACTTTATTTGGGCCAAAGGGGAAAGCCCACAAGGTTTTTGGAAAGCGCAAAAGGATGTTTTGCGGAGTCCGGGGGCCAGACGATAGGGTCCCTGGTGTCTGGGTCCAGATGCCGGGAACCCTGGCGTCTGGCCCTAGAGTCCGAGAAGGACTCTTGCCTTTCGGGTGAAACCGACTTTGTGGAGGCTTTTTCTCCAAGTTTCGACCCCAAGGCACAACATATAAATATAGGGGTAGGGCTAGCACACAAGACACATCAAGAAACACCAAGCCATGTGCCGGCAACCCCGTCCCCTCTAGTTTATCCTCCGTAATAGTTTTTGTAGTGCTTAGGCAAAGCCCTGCGGAGATTGTTCTTCACCAACACCGTCACCATGTCGTCGTGCTGCCGGAACTCATCTACTACTTTGCCCCTTTTGCTGGATCAAGAAGGTGAGGATGTCATCGAGCTGAACGTGTGCTGAACATGGAGGTGTCGTACGTTCGGTAGTTGATTGGGACGGATCATGAAGGTGTATGACTACATCAACTACATTGATAAACGCTTCTGCTTTTGGTCTATGAGGGTACATAGACATACTCTCCCCTCTCATTGCTATGAATCACCATGATCTTGCGTGTGCATAGGATTTTTTTAAATTACTATGTTCCCCAACAGTGCCATCAGAGCCAGGTTTATGCATAGATGTTATATGCACGAGTAGAACACAAGTGAGTTGTGGGCGATACAAGTCATACTGCTTACCAGCATGTCATACTTTGGTTTGGCGGTATTGTTGGATGAAGCGGCCCGGACCGACATTACGCGTACGCTTACGCGAGACTGGTTCTACCGACGTGCTTTGCACACAGGTGGCTGGCGGGTGTCAGTTTCTCTAACTTTAGTTGAACCGAGTGTGACTACGCCAGGTCTTTGTTGAAGGTTAAAATAGCACTAACTTGACGAAATATCGTTGTGGTTTTGATGCGTAGGTAAGAACGATTTTTGCTCAGGCCGTAGCAGCTACGTAAAACTTGCAACAACAAAGTAGAGGACGTCTAACTTGTTTTTGCAGGGCATGTTGTGATGTGATATGGTCAAGGCATGATGCTATATTTTATTGTATGAGATGATCAAGTTTTGTAACGGAGTTATCGGCAACTGGCAGGAGCCATATGGTTGTCGCTTTATTGTATGCAATGCAATTGCCCTGTAATTGCTTTACTCTATCACTAAGCGATAGCGATAGTCGTAGAAGCAATAGTTGGTGAGACGACAACGATGCTACGATGGGGATCAAGGTGTCGCGCCGGTGACGATGGTGATCATGAAGGTGCTTTGGAGATGGAGATCACAGGCACAAGATGATGATGTCCATATCATATCACTTATATTGATTGCATGTGATGTTTATCCTTTATGCATCTTATTCTGCTTGATTGACGGTAGCATTATTAGATGATCTCTCACTAAAATTTAAAGGTACAAGTGTTCTCCCTTAGTATGCACCGTTGCCAAAGTTCGTCGTGCTGAGACACCACGTGATGATCGGGTGTGATAAGCTCTACGTTCACATACAATGGGTGCAAGCCAGTTTTGCACATGCAAAAATACTCGGGTTATACTTGACAAGCCTAGCATATGCAGATATGGCCTGGGAACACTGAGACCGAAAGGTTGAGCGTGAATCATATAGTAGATATGATCAACATAGTGATGCTCACCATTGAAAACTACTCCATTTCACGTGATGATCGGTCATGGTTTAGTTGATTTGGATCACATAATCACTTAGATGATTAGAGATATGTCTATCTAAGTGGGAGTTCTTAAATATGATTAATTGAACTTTAATTTATCATGAACTTAGTCCTGATAGTATTTGCATATCTATGTTGTAGATCAATAGCTCGCGATGTAGCTCCCCGTTTATTTTGATATGTTCCTAGAGAAAAACTAAGTTGAAAAATGTTAGTAGCAATGATGCGGATTGGATCCATGATTTGAGGATTATCCTCATTGCTGCATAGAAGAATTATGTCCTTGATGCACCACTAGGTGAGAAACCAATTGCAGGAGCAGATGCAGACGTTATGAACGTTTGGCGAGCTCGATATGATGACTACTTGATAGTTTAATGCACCACGATTTACGGCTTATAATCGAGGCTTCAAAGACGTTTTGAAACGCCACGAAGCATATGAGATGTTCCAAGAGTTGAAATTAGTATTTCAGACTCATGCCCATGTCGAAAGGTATGAGACCTTTGACAAGCACTTTTCCTACAAGATGGAGGAGAATAGCTCAGCTAGTAAGCATGTGCTCAGAATGTCTGAGTACTACAATCACTTGAATCAAATGGGAGTTAATCTTACAGATAAGATAGTGATTGACAGAGTTCTCTAGTCACTATCACCAAGTTACTGGAACTTCATGATGAACTATAATATGCAAGGGATAACAGAAATGATTCCCAAGCTCTTCGTGATGCTGAAATCGATGAAGGTAGAAATCAAGAAAAGTATCAAGTATTGATGGTTGACAAGACCACTAGTTTCAAGAAAAGGGCGAAGGGAAGAAGGAGAACTTCAAGAAGAACGGCAAGCAAGTTGCTGCTCAAGTGAAGAAGCCCAAGTCAAGATCTAAGCCTGAGACTAAGTGCTTCTACTGCAAAGGGACTGGTCACTGGAAGCAGAACTGCCCCAAGTATTTGCCAGATAAGAAGGATGGCATAGTGAACAAAGGTATATTGGATATACATGTTATTGATGTTTACTTTACTAGTGTTTATAGCAACCCCTCGGCATTTGATACTGGTTTAGTTGCTAAGAGTAGTAACTCGAAACGGTAGTTGCAGAATGAACAGAAACTAGTTAAGGGTGAAGTGACGATGTGTGTTGGAAGTAGTTCCAAGATTGATATGATCATCATCGCACACTCCCTATACTTTCGGGATTAATGTTGAACCTAAATAAGTGTTATTTGGTGTTTGCGTTGAGCATGAATATGATTTGATCATGTTTATTGCAATACGGTTATTCATTTAAGTTAGAGAATAATTGTTGTTCTGTTTACATGAATAAAACCTTCTATGGTCATACACCCAATTAAAATGGTTTATTGGATCTCGATCGTAGTAATACACATATTCATAATATTGAAGCCAAAAGATGCAAAGTTAATAATGATAGTGCAACTTATTTGTGGCACTGCCGTTTAGGTCATATTGGTGTAAAGCGTATGAAGAAACTCCATGCTAATGGACTTTTGGATTCATGTGATTATGAATCACTTGATGCTTGCGAACCATGCCTCATGGGCAAGATGACTAAGACTCTGTTCTCCGGAACAACGGAGCGAGCAACTGACTTATTGGAAATAATACATAATGATGTATGCGATCCGATGAGTGTTGAGGCTCGCAGCAGGTATCGTTATTTTCTGATCTTCACAGATGATTTGAGCAGATATGGGTATATCTACTTGATGAAACAAAAGTCTGAAACATCTGAAAAGTTCAAAGAATTTCAGAGTGAAGTGGAAAATCATCGTAACAAGAAAATAGAGTTTCTACGATCTGGTCGTGGAAGAGAATATTTGAGTTACGAGTTTGGTCTTCATTTGAAACAATGCAGAATAGTTTTGCAACTCATGCCACCTGGAACACCACAGCGTAATGGTGTGTCTGAACGTCATAATCACACTTTAATAGATATGGTGCGATCTATGATGTCTCTTGCTGATTTACCGCTATCATTTTGGGGCTATGCATTAGAGACGGCTACACTCACGTTAAATAGGGCATTGTCTAAAAATCCATTGAGACGACACCGTATGAATTATTGTTTAGCAAGAAACCTAAGCTTTCATTTCTTAAAGTTTAGGGTTATGATGCTTATGTGAAAAAGTTTCAGCCTGATAAGCATAAACCTAAATCGGAAAAGTGTGTCTTCATAGGATACCCAAAAGAAACTGTTGGGTACACCTTCTATCACAGATCCGGAAGGCAAGATCTTTGTTGCTAAGAGTGGATCCTTTCTAGAGAAGGAGTTTCTCTCGAAAGAAGTGAGTGGGAGGAAAGTAGAACTTGATGAGGTAATTGAACCCACTCCCTTATTGGAAAGTAGTTCATCACAGAAATCTATTCCTGTGACTCCTACACCAATTAGTGAGGAAGCTAATGATGATGATCATGTAACTTCAGATCAAGTTACTACCGAACCTTGTAGGTCAACCAGAATGAGATCAGCACCAGAGTGGCATGGTAATCCTGTTCTGGAGGTCATGTTACTTGACCATGACGAACCTATGAACTATGAGGAAGCGATGATGAGCCCAGATTCCGCGAAATGGCTTGAGGCCATGAAATCTGAGATAGGATCCATGTATGAGAACAAAGTATGGACTTTGATTGACTTGCCCGATGGTCGGTGAGTCATTAAGAATAAATGGATCTTCAAGAGGAAGACGGACACTGATTGTAGTGTTACTATCTACAAAGCTCGAATTGTCACAAAATGTTTTCGACAAGTTCAAGGTGTTGACTACGATGAGATCTTCTCACTTGTATCGATGCTTAAAAGTATGTTCGAATCATGTTAGCAGTTGCCGTATTTTACGAAATCTGGCAAATGGATGTCAAAACTGTATTCCTTAATGGATTTCTTAAAGAAGTGTTGTATATGATGCAACCAGAAGGTTTTGTCAATCCTAAAGGTGCTAACAAAGTGAGCAAGCTCCAGCGATCCATCTATGGACTGGTGCAAGCATCTCAGAGTTGGAATATATGCTTTGATAAAGTGATCAAAGCATATGGTTTTATACAGACTTGAAGTGAAGCCTGTATTTACAAGAAAGTGAGTGGGAGCACTACAGCATTTCTGATGAGTATATGTGAATGACATATTGTTGATCAGAAATAATGTAGAATTTTCTGGAAAGCATAAAGGAGTGTTTGAAAAGAGTTTTTCAAAGAAATACCTCGATGAAGCTGCTTACACATTGAGCATCAAGATCTATAGAGATAGATCAAGACGCTTGATAAGTTTTTTCAATGAGTACACATACCTTGACAAGATTTTGAAGTAGTTCAAAATGGAACAGTCAAAGAAGGGGTTCTTGTCTGTGTTGCAAGGTGTGAAGTTGAGTAAAGACTCAAAACCCTACCACGGCAGAAAATAGAAAGAGAATGAAAAGTAATTACCTATGCCTCAGTCATAGTTCTATAAAGAATGTTATGCTGTTTACCAGTCCTATTGTATACCTTAGCATTATTCTGGCAAAGAAGTATGATAGTGATCTAGGAGTAGATCACTGGATTGTGGTCAAAGTTATCCTTAGAGGACTAAGGAAATATTTCTCGGTTATGGCGGTGATAAAAGAGTTTGTTGTAAAGAGTTACGTCGATGCAAGCTTTTTACATCGATCTAGATGACTCTAAGTCTCGATCTGGATACATATTGAAAGTGGGAGCAATTAGCTAGAGTAGCTTCGTGCAGAGCATTGTAGACATAGAAATTTGTGAAATACATATGGATCGGAATGTTGTAGACCCATTGACTAAATTTCTCTCACAAGAAAAACATGGTCACTCTTTGGGTGTTAATCACATAGCGATGTGAACTAGATTATTGACTCTAGTAAACCCTTTGGGTGTTAGTCACATGGAGATGTGAACTAATAACATAAAGATGTGAACAATTGGTGTTAAATCACATACCGATGTGAACTAGATTATTGACTCTAGTGCAAGTGCGAGACTGAAGGAAATATGCCCTAGAGGCAATAATAAAGTTATTATTTATTTCCTTATATCATGATAAATGTTTATTTTTCATGCTAGAATTGTATTGACCGGAAACTTAGTACATGTGTGAATACATAGACAAACTGAGTGTAACTAGTATGCATCTACTTGACTAGCTCATTGAATCAAAGATGGTTAAGTTTCCTAGCCATAGACATGAGTTGTCATTTGACTAACGGGATCACATCATTGGAGAATGATGTGATTGACTTGACCCATTCCGTTAGCTTAGCACGCTGATCGTTTAGTTTGTTGCTACTGCTTTCTTCATGACTTATACATGTTCCTCTGACTATGAGATTATGCAACTCCCGAATACCAGAGGAACACTTTGTGTGCTACCAAACGTCACAACGTAACTGGGTGATTATAAAGGTGCTCAACAGGTGTCTCCGATGGTACTTGTTGAGTTAGCATAGGTCGAGATTAGGATTTGTCACTCCGATTGTCGAAGAGGTATCTCTGGGCCATTTCGGTAATGCAAATCACTCTAAGCCTTGCAAGCATTGTGACTAATGAGTTAGTTGCGGGATGATGCATTACGGAACGAGTAAAGATACTTGCCGGTAACAAGATTGAACTAGGTATTGAGATACCAACGATCGAATCTTGGGAAAGTAACATACCGATGACAAAGGGAACAACGTATGTTGCTATATGGTTCGACCGATAAAGATCTTCGTAGAATATGTAGGAACCAATATGGACATCCAGGTTCCGCTATTGGTTATTTTCCAGAGAACTGTCTCGGTCATGTCTACATAGTTCTCAAACCCGTAGGGTCCGCACGCTTAACGTTCGTTGATGATATAGTTTTTATGAGTTATGTATGTTGGTAACCGAATGTTGTTCGGAGTTCCGGATAAGATCACGGACATGACGAGGAATTCCGGAATGGTCCGAAGATAAAGTTTCATATATGGGATAATTGTGTTTGGTCTCCAGAAGGGTTCCGGAATTCACCGGAAGGGGTTCCGGATGTTTCCCGAAATGTTTGGGTACGAGAACACTTTATTTGGGCCGAAGGGGAAAGCCCACGAGGTTTTTTGAAAGCGCAAAAGGAAGTTTTGCGGAGTCCAGGGGCTAGACGCCAGGGCCCTGGAGTCTGAGAAGGACTCTTGCCTTTCGGGTGAAACCGACTTTGTGGAGGCTTTTTCTCCAAGTTTCGACCCCAAGGCTCAACATATAAATAGAGGGGTAGGCTAGCACCCAAGACACATCAAGAAACACCAAGTCGTGTGGCGGTAACCCCGTCCCCTCTAGTTTATCCTCCGTAATAGTTTTCGTAGTGTTTAGGCGAAGCCCTGTGGAGATTGTTCTTCACCAACACCATCACCACGCCGTCGTGCTGCCGGAACTCATCTACTACTTCGCCCCTCTTGTTGGATCAAGAATGCGAAGACATCATCGAGCTAAACGTGTGCTGAACACGAAGGTGCCGTACGTTCGGTACTTGATCGGGACAGATCGTGAAGGTGTACAACTACATCAACCGCGTTGATAAACGCTTCCGCTTTCGGTCTACGAGGGTACATAGACATACTCTCCCCTCTCGTTCCTATGCATCACCATGATCTTGCGTGTGCGTAGGAATTTTTTTGAAACTACTACGTTCCCCAACACGCGATACCACCTGGGCCCCGGCTCCCGAATTCAAGTTCGGAGCTCCAATGCGGCTCACCTCCTGGATAGAGAAGGGCCCGAATTGGTCCTCGTCAGACAAGCTGATCGCGCTACAAATGCGCATCCCACTACAAGAAAAAAGGCTGTTAATGGCGCACCAGTTTTTGCTATTAATGGCACACTATAGGTGCGCCACTATTAACACGCCACTAGTAACAAATAGTAATGGCGCACCTCTGGTGCGCCATTAGTATCCCAGATAATAGTGGCGCGGCACATAGTGCGCCATTACTATGCCTAGAAGTGCGCCATTACTATCTGAGTTAGTAATAGCGCACCACATAGAAGTGCACCATTACTAACAATTTTTTAAAAAAGTCAAAAAATATTTTTTCAAATTCTTTTTTCAAAAAAAATTCAGAATTTTTTTTTGTTTTTTTCTTAATCTCGGGTCACTATGGCTTAATCTCGGGTCAATATGACTTAGTAATGGTGCACCACATAGAAGTGGTGCACCAGTTTTTGTTATTAATGGCGCACTATAGGTGCGCCATTATTAACACGCCACTAGTAACAAATAGTAATGGCGCACCTCTGGTGCGCCATTAGTATCCTAGATAATAATGGCGCACCACATAGTGCGCCATTACTATGCCTAGAATTACGCTATTACTATCTGACTTAGTAATGGCGCACCATAGAGAAGTGCGCCATTACTAATAAATTTTTTAAAAAATTCAAAAAATATTTTTTCAAATTTTTTATTTAGAATTTTTTTTGTTTTTTCTTAATCTCGGGTCACTATGGCTTAATCTCGGGTTAATATGCTTAATCTCAAGTCAAATCGCACTCCATGGTCAAACTTCCCGGAAGGTCACCCATCCTCACACTACTCCAGCCCAAGCATGCTTAACTTCATAGTTCTATCCAACCCCAGCACCAGCTCACTTAACAGACACTTGTTGATATATCTGTCATATCAATCCTATTAAACCTTGTTGTTGTCTAGGACTTTGTTCATGTTCATGAGTGTGATGAATTTTGAAAAAATATTTCAAACTTCCCGGTCATATTACGTATCATATTTTCTTTTATTCCCCCTCTAGATCTTAAAAGCCCCGTATCTTTTATTATGTTAGGTTTTTGGGTATTCTAAAAATCTTCAACGGGGTTTGTCCAGTTGAATTCGGATGTAACTTTTCGAGTAGATGATTTCTCATATAAAAAACTTTTTAATTCGAGTTTGTATGCAAAAGTTATGCCCATTGTACTAAATTCCAGAGAGATTTTGCAAATAAAGTCGAAATTCAGATTTGTAAATTTTCCCAACAAGTAGACCACACATCACATGGGAAACTTATTTTCTTTTATTTTTTTGACATTTCCATCATTTTCTTTTTAAAAAAACTAAAAGGGCGGTCCACCGGGGGAGGGGGGTTAGTAATGGCACACCTTCACAAAGTGCGCCATTACTATGTGTATGACTGGGTCAAACCTTGGTCAAACTTAGTAATAACGCACTTTGCATAGGTGCGCCATTACTACGTCTGTCATTTAAAGACATTACAACCGAGCACTTTTCCAGCCCTCTCGGACTATTAGCATCTCAACCGTCGGATCTGCACTTCTAGGCGTTTTGGGCCATTGGATGCATCTTCCACCCCGCTGAGAGCGCTAAACGGACTGGGCCGATATTCCGGCAACAAAATCAACGATCTGCTATTGTTTGGGCCTGCTGGGCCAAATTCTCCCACCACATACGCAGGTACGAGGAGAGTGTTTCTCCCCTCGCCTCCACTCCCTGACCTCTCCTCTCTCTCTCTCGTCTGTCGTCTGGGATTCTCAGTTGCGCAGCCGCCGCCGAAAACCCCAGCCATGAAATGATGCCTCGTCTTCGCCCAGCCGCTGCCATCCTTCTTCTCATGTTTTACCCTCAAGATGCAACAGGAAGGAGATGCACTCTCAGATCTGTCGCGGTGAAACACCAGCGAGGCCCAACCCAGATTTGTTCCTACGTCCTGGGGCGGAGACATGGGGGACCCCGTAGGACATTGAGGGGCTCGCAGCCCCGCTCGCCAAAGGCAGGGCGGTGCTCCAGTTTGACGGTGGCCGGCAGCTAGCAAACTACTCCGATCACTATGGGGGCAGGTGCTTCGATGGTGGTGTTAGCAGCTCTATTGATTCAGCGATGGAGCCTCGTCATATAGCCGTCAAAGCATGTGTGGTTTAGTTTCAAAGGTACACCAACATATACTCTCCCTACTGCTAGAACTTCTTATGAATTACGACGTAGGAGGCTAATTAATCTAGCATGTAAGATAATAGATGAATTTGCTAATTAGATGTTTCTTTGAAATTTTGAGAAATTATTGCTACTAATTGCTATCCTTCTGTTCATAATTAAATATCTTAGTTGTATGTACAATATATCATCCGATCAATATTTACAAGATAATTATTGGATTATGCACATGTAGATAATTGTCACGGAAGGTTATTTATGATGGTTAGCTAAAAAATAGGTATATTTTCAATGCATTCTAGGGTGCGTGTTATGTACCATGAAGCTTTCGCGGATTTAATTTTGAGGTTCGATCACCCTTTATTTCATGGTACCTATTTAAACAGTTCAAAAGATTGTTTATTTGGTTATTGTTCTGTATGGAGAAGATTTCATCTATCGATTATAATAGTAGCCCTTCTCGCCTTGCCAGCCTGGAGACGCAGTTGGTCGTATGACTTGGGCAAGAGGGTCTCGCGTCGCATGGTGGGGGCGACACCATGGTGTCGTCGTATGAGCAGCAAACCATCGTTGTCGATTGAAGTCCAGTAGCCCGAGATTCAGGAACAAAGTCAATGTAGCTGGAGGACTTTAATGGCGCGTGATGCGCGCCACTTGGGGCGGTGGATAATTGCGGGTAAGTTTCCATGCCGATCTGTGATGTTTCGCGTCCATATAGTCTCCTCGGTATGATGTTCCATCCCCTCCCCTTTCGCGGCCAGGTCATTCTCCATCGAATTTGGAGTACATCTTTTGTTGATTTATGTATATTGGTTCACTAGCTAGCGAAGGAGAGAAGCTTATTGGAGTTCTTATTTTGAGATGGTTCAATGAAACATGATCATTATTTGTTAGGTACAAAGAATTTGCATGTCGGCAGATTGGTTTTGAATCTAAATAATTTCCCTAACACTAATGTCGTGCCACTATAATGTTCAAATGTCCTTGAATATTTTTACCATTCGTTCTCAGGGCACAACACAAAACAGTTTTTTAGTACTAACAAAGTAGTTGGTTTAATAAAATTTTACTTTCATACTCGGTGTCCCTGCATATACATTTATGAAAATGACTATCATTTTTATTGCCATAATAGATGGGCGTGGCAACGCACGCCACTACGGTCTAGTACACATAGTAATGGCGCACTTTGTGAATGTGCGCCATTACTATGTCAACTTAGTAATGGCGCACCTATACAAAGTGCGCCATTACTATGTGTATGACTGGGTCAAACCTTGGTCAAACTTAGTAATGACGCACTTTTCACCTGGTGCGCCATTACTATTTTTGTTACTAATGGCGCACCACATACGTGGTGCGCCATTAATGTCCATATTAGCTATAGCCATTTTTCTAGTAGTGTCCAAAGCATGGTGGACGAAAACATCAAGCTCGTCAACGTGATCTAGGTGATGTTAGTTTGCCGGATCCTTCCATGTCAGAGCCGGACTTGCCCTTCATGGGAATTCGATCCGGAGAAGCACCAGACCTTGGAAAGGCTCTTTGGAACCACGCATGAAGATATCTGGAAGTTGCTCTTCAAGGGCAACGAGACACCGCCGGAGACGGACGAGGATCGCAGGCATGATCTGGCCCATCCTGCCAGTGCGGTAAGTCTTTTGCGTTTCAAGGTGTATCCTCTACTTGCTTATTCAAGGAAGATACCTAAACTACACTAGTTATTTTTTCATGTATGGACAGAGAAATCGGAGCGGATTAAGTGCCCGGCTCCGCTGCCCGGGGAACCAGCCATCCCTCCTCTGGCGAAGATGCTGGTTCTGGCGCCTTACCAGGCGCCGGAGAAGAAGGCCAAGGGGGGCCAGAGTGGCCTCCATCGAAAAGGAGCTTCGGACAGGACGTCCGAAGACAACGAGACTCCGTCCTCCGCCGTGAAGACGACGATGAGGACGAGGAGGAAAGCAGCTCTCCCCCTGAGGGGGGGGAAGAAGAAGAGGGCGGCCTCCACAAATCTGGAGGTAGAGACATCCAAGAGGGGGAAGAGCCCCCTCGCGGATAACTCCGCGTGGGACGTCGACAGCAGCCTAGAGCCGCGCCGCCGAAACATGCCCCTGGCCGCATCGTGAGTACTCAAAAGACTCTGATATATTCATATATTCGGCATCTTCGGTTCATAGTTTTAACGTGTTAAATCATGCGCTTGTAGTCCGGCCCATGACAGCACCTTGCGATCCTCATCAGGAGGTTCGCTGGATTCAAAGGCGATGTCCAACGAGTCACCGCTGGCCGCTCAATCTCCCACAGCCAAGGGCGACGACAAGGTGTTGTCCCAAAGGACCTTCTCGGGCCAGGGAGAGGTTCAGGAGGTTGTCCGGGTGGCACCAGAGGGTGACCCTTCGGCCGCCGGACACCTGGGAGAGAGAACCCCCATGGAGACTGGCGATGGGGGCCATGTCCAGTTCGGACCCCAGCCGAATACGGTTCCGGAGACCTATACAGCTCCGGAATCCGTCAAGTAGCCTCTTTCGAAAGAAGGAGGTGTTCCTATTCCACCGGTGACCTCTGTCCAGCCAGAGGCACCGGATAATCTGCTGGAAGCGCTGCGAGGCACTTCCATTGTGGAGGAACACTGTATCCTTATGGTACGGTGGTTGAGAGGGTTCAGTCCGTCAAGAGCGGACTGACCGAAGCCTGCACTAGCATGCTGACAGGCGTTGAGGTAAGCGATGTGAAAGAGAAGGCCATAGTATAGACAATGTAGCCCCAAAGACACTGTCCGGTGTTTGGAAAGAAAATCCGGACAGAGGATCAAGTAATTTTCGCAAGAAACTAAGTAAATATGTCTTATGAACACAGGCGTCGCTGCTAGCCGCCACCTCTCATGCCGCTGAGGTCTCCGGACTAAAGCAGAGTCTGGAGCGGGCCAAAGAAGAGCTCGGCCTTGTGAAAAGGCAGCTAGAGGACAAGCAAGGTATGTGGAGACTTGTTGTATATTCGAAAAGAATAAATGATGTATATTGATTGTAGTACCGTGATATTTGTAGGAGCGGCGACTGAGGTTGAAACCCTCAAGAAAGCACTGGATGAGGCCAAGGAGAGGGTGGCGAAGGAACAAGCCGTCCGGAAAAAGCATGAGGCCAGGGTTTGGGAGGTCCAGCAGGAGCTCTAGGACGCTTTGAAGAAATATGAGTCCCTGGAGCGTCAGCATGCGGACCAAGAGTCCAAACTTGAGAAGGCCCGCCAGAGCGCACAAGAGGCCCGGAGCGAAGCCCAAGGCGCCCTCCAGGAAATCCAGGAGGCCAAAAAGACCGCGGCGGGTAAGGCTTTAATTATGCAAAGCAAGTATGTGAAGAAGAGGTATCTCTAACTGACCTGTTTCTGACGCTGCTGAATTCTTCCGAGCCGAAGAGGGGAGCTCTACGAAGAAGCTGTTCTGGTCGTAATACCTTGCACTAGAACATCCGGTGCCCTTGAGAGACCAGCTAAAATAGCTGGTCGAACTACATAGGGTGGCCGAACTGGCCATGAAGGACTTGATAGTCCGGTTGTGGCCAGCCGAAGCTATACCAAGCAGCTACTTCAATCTCGTGAAGCGTCTAGTCGACGCCTGCCCTCGGCTTGACGCCATCAAGCGGTCGGTTTGTATCGAAGGTGCGCGGATGGCCTTCACCCGTGTCAAGATGCAGTGGGCGAAGATGAATGCTGCCACGGTCATGACCGAAGGACCGCCCGTGGGCAAGGAGCACCGCACACCCGAGCGATATTTTAGCGAAATCCTTGAGGGATCCCGCATTGTGGCGGAGCAGTGTACGAAGGATGTAATCTTCGAATGAATACAGTTATATTGTCTCGCCCTGTATTATAAAAACAAGTTCGGCCATGTAATATAATGTTTGTTTAATATTTTACCTCCTGTGCGGCCGTGTTTATGAAATTTTGAGAGTTGGCCAGTCGTCGGCTTTAGCCCCCACGTAGGTAGTACAGGGGTGTTCGGGATGGAATCTAAACAATCTTGATCTGATTTGTTTCGTCCTTAAAGGAGGTGTTTAGTGCAACGAACCAGGCAATCAGACTATATGGCTTTATCACCCTCACTTAGCCATAGGAGTTCTACAATGAAAATGTACGCGCATCCCCTAGTATCCGAACTAGGGTATTGTAAACACCTGATCGGGTAAAAAGCCGATTCATCGCATAATGCGGAAAAAATCGTTAAAGATTTGAAACCTCCGAAGAGCTGACCGGCTCTCACCGCATCATGACAGTCAGTTTTCGGCTTTCTCTACTGAGGTGCTCATCCGGATAAACCAGGACACAATCGCAGTAGTTCTCCCTTTACTACCCTAGCCGATATAGTGGAACGTAAGGTAGTAAGCACAGGAGTCGGGCAACCCAACTATTGACCAAAGACATGATTCGGAGCCAATGCATATAATGCTAAATTCGGGGTGCCGAACTATGTTGTAGAAAGTGTTCGGACTTTGTTGCCGTATTACGGGTCGCGATGAAGCCCCTGGCAGATTAAAGCGTACCAAAGTGTACGGTCGCAACTTTGAGAAAATCATCAAAGAAAAAGGAAAAAAGGTAGTAAGCTAGTGTCGTAGAAGTTGGACCGCAAACTGTTTCCATTATAGTTTGATTAATACATCAAAGCATATTTGTACAAGTGGTGCGATAAGCAACCAGGCTATTTAACATGCCACAACCAAGGGAGAGCTGCGTGCGGGTCCTGAAAGCAGGTATAGTGATCGTTAAAGAGACCATCTAAGAATTCCCTTGTACGCTAGTGCTTCTTGCCATCTTGGTGTATCCATCCTTCCGAGAGGACCGATGATCAGGTCGTCAGAAGAAACCTATTGAAAAAAGACCTAAAAAGGGAAATTTGAAAGTATGTGTGTCCACGAGCGGTCGAGCCGTATTATGGATCACAACATTGTTATGCCTCCGTCTATGCCCATGGTATTTTGAGTGTGTAGTTATGTACGCGTGGTACGAATGCCGCTTCTTGGTTGGGACTAGGACGGAGGCCAAATTGCTAGTCGAGCTCTTGACGAGCTGGGCTGTCCTCCTGCAGAGTAGTCCGGACTTGTTTAACAGTGTCCGGGAGCTCGGCCGACGAATTAATGTTTTGCTTGAGGAGGTCGCTCTGTACTTCTGCTGCTAATGCAGCGGTGTGCTCCTTGGTACAGAGGGAGTGTTCCATGTTTCCATTGACTGTTATGACACCGCGTGGACCGGGCATCTTGAGATTAAGATAAGCGTAGTGTGGCACCGCGTTGAAGCATGCAAATGCGCTTCGTCCGAGTAGTGCGTGATAGCCACTGCAAAAGGGGACGATATCGAAGATCAGCTCTTTGCTTCGGAAGTTGTCCGGAGATCCGAAGAAAACCTTGAAAGTGTGTTATATCGACTAGAGGGGGGTGAATAGGCGATTTTTATGGAAGTCTTCAAAACATGGAAGTTTCGAAGACAAACGATAGAAATAAACCTATAACCATGCAGCGGAAGGTAGACTACACTAGGTAAACCACATTCATGTATTCAATGAAGTGAAAGCACAATGACTAATAGCAGCTAGGTAGTAAGGATCAGGTGAGAAGATATTAAGAAGCCAAACAGAACACGCAGTCACTCAGTGAAGACAAAAGATAGTGCAATCATACAATGACTTCATAAGGAACAACAGTAAGTAAAGGGAAGGGAAGGATGAAACCAGTGACTCGTTGAAGACAATGATTTGTAGGACCAGTTCCAGTTGCTGTGACAACTGTACGTCTGGTTAGGGTGGCTAGGTATTTAAACCTGAGGACACACAGTCCCGGACACCCAGTCCTGAACACGCAGCTCGGGACACCCAGTCCTCACCGTATTGCCCTTGAGCTAAGGTCACACAGACCTTGCCCAATCACTCTGGTAAGTCTTCAAGGTAGACTCCCAAACCTTCGCAGACTTCGTTCACCGGCGATCCACAATGTCTCTTGGACGCTCAGAATGCGACGCCTAACCAGCTGGAGGATTCACCGTCCTCAAGTGTAATAAGTCTTCAGATCACATAGACAAGAAGACTTAAGTGATGCCTAATTCTCTTTGGCTCTGGGTGGTCAGGGCTTTATCCTCGCAAGGAATTCTCTCTCAAAGGCTTCGAGGTGGGTAGCTCTCAAACGACAAAAGTCGTACTCTAACTCTGAGCAGCCAACCGTTTATGGTTGTAGGGGGTGGGCTATTTATAGCCACTAGGAAACCCGACCTGATTTGTCCGAAATGACCCTGGGTCACTAAGGAACTGACACGTGTTCCAACGGTCAGATTTCAAACTCACACGGCAACTTTACTTGGGGTACAAGCAAAGCTGACTTGTCCGACTCTGGACAAGATTCGTTCTCATAGTCTTCACTCGAAGACATAGGTTTTGGTTAAGCATCACTTCAGTCATTCTGACTGGTTCTCTTGGACCCCACTTAACAGTACGGTGGTTCCTATGACTCAATAAAGAAGAAACAGAACTACGAAAGATCTAAGTCTTCGAGCTCCATATGCTTCATGTCACATCTTCTCTTGTCATAGTCTTCAATGTGAATATCTTCATATACCACCTTTGCCATCGATGTCTTCATACATTTTTAGGGGCCATCTCTGGTAGGAAAACCGAATCAATGAGGGACTTCTACCTATGTTATCCTGCAATTCTCACAAACACATTGGTCCCTCAACTAGGTTTGTCGTCAATACTCCAAAACCAACTAGGGGTGGCACTAGATGCACTTACAATCTCCCCCTTTTTGGTGATTGATGACAAACTAGTTGAAGTTTTCAATGGGGAATATAATATGTGAAATTGTAAAGGATAAGGAATTGTCTTCATAAGTTGCAAGGGCTCCCACTGAAGATGTGCATATAAGTAATTTGCTTTTGGAATGCAAATGCACATGGCAGGTTGTGCTTGTGGAGATCCTCTTCAACTTATGATGACAATCCACTATGCATGTGAAGGTATGTGAAGATAATGACATGCATAATGGAAAATGGACGTCTGCAAAATGATCTAAGTGCGGAATTTATCGTCGCACATGCGGAATTTATCATCGCATCACAAGGTGGCAAATAAGTAGTAGACGACCATCGAGTTTAAGTGTTACAACTCAAAGAACCAAATGTATCAAAACGAGAGTTGTAAACACGAAGCAAAATATAAAGCACCCGCCCATATGGACCCGCTTGAAGACTATCAAACTCATATGCTTCTCCCCCTTTTGTCAGTAAGGACCAAAAAGGTTCGAAGACAGAGAGCATCTACTCGTTCCCATGAAGAGTAGGTGAAGCAGCAGGGTCGTCAGTGGTGTTCGGCGGTGCAGAAGAACTTGGAGCAGTGTCGAAGCGTGCTGAAGGAGGTGGCGGTGAAGTAGCATCATCTTCATCCTCGATCACTCAGGCATTCACAGTTGCAGCAGAGGAAGAGAACTCAGAGTCTTCAAGAGATGGAGTTCGTCGCAGCACTGCCCTTTGAGGAGGTGTGGAGTCAAACTTAAAGCATTCAGAGAAGCCATCCTCTTGAAGATCATCTTCAGAGCACATTAGCGTCAGCCCTTTCTAGGTGTGTCGAGAGGTTTCGTGTGCAACAAAGGCATTCTTGGTGGCAAGATTGCGAATGCGATTAACATCCACCAAAAGGCTTTGCATTTGACGCTTCAGCCAGTCATGATGCCTATCCTGTTTCTGATGAAGAGCCACAAGAAGCTCTCGGTCATTGAGAACACGAGTGCGCTTCTTGGGTCGTTGGGCAATTGTGCTATCAGTGGCTTCAGTGAGAGCAGGATGCGGTGCACATGTAGTTCCAGCCAAAGGATACACACAAGTGACTGCTTCAACTCCTTCAATGTTCTGAGAAAAACTTTGATGCTCCGCATTCTGAAGACTTAGAGGTTCCTTGGCAGGCTCAAGATAAATTACTTCAACAGTCATATCCACATCAGGAAGAAAGATCCGATGATTGCGAGCAGATGGCTGATATGAGATGGCGGAGTGGAGTTTGATCAGCCGCATTATCCATGGAGCGTAGAACTTCAAGCCAAAAAGATCAGAGCCTGATGCAGCAAGTTGGCGGATGAAGAAGTCCTGTGCATTGAAGCATTTGCCATGAAGAATATAGAAGACCAAAGTCTTCATTGCACCTTCCAGCTTGGCATGTGGAGAATGTCCTTTGATGGGCCAGAGAGTTTGCCTTATGATGTGATAGATGGTCCTTGGCAGATACTCAAGGTCTTCAACAAAGAACTCTGTGGGATATGCAGCATCTTGGGGCAATGGCTTCATCATACTGAGCATCTGACTCATGTTAGGTTCAGGCTTCTGAAAGATGCTCTCCACAGCTTCACTGTGAAGCTAACAGCCATGTTCGTAGAGGTCGCCAGGAGTGGGCAGACCAGTGAGCTCAATGATGTCAAAGGCTTTGGCTTCGTGATGAACATTTCCTGTCATCCACTCCAGGACCCAAGTCTTTGGATCTCTGTTGTACCCACGGATGTGAAGTGTGGCATAGAATTGGAGCAGCAACTCTTCATTCCAATGCCCTTGGTCGGTGACGAACGGCAGCAATCCAACCTCTTTGAAGCAATCCAAAGCTTCTTCCAAATAGGGCAGACCAGCTATTGCTTCAATGTCAAGATGCTTATGTGGGAAGATGCGACCTTAATTGTATAGAATGCAGGAGTAATAGCTTTGCTGCGGATAGCTCCAGAACCTATCAGATGATATTCTTTCCCTTGAGTAGGGGTTCCTGGAGCTATTGAAGAAAGTGTTGTCTGCTTTGAAGCCATTGATATTGAAGGATCCAGATGCTGATGCAGGACCTAGAAACCTAGGCAATCTTGGGATTGGCTTCTGGACCTGAGGCATGTGTTCAACATGACAGTCGAACTGAGGACCAGCAGCAGGCGCAGGAACAGAAGCAGTGGGATCAGTGGCTTCACTGACTTCTGGTGCTTGGGTTGGTGAAGGCTCCACATTAGCTTCAGCCATGACAGCATCATTGGCTTCATTGGTGTTAGTGGTGGCAGCCTCGAGATTCTCAACCTCCACTTGACGAGCTGGAGGGTCGGTCACAGTCATGTTCTCCTCGAGAACAGCTTCTTGGTGAGACGGGGGTGTAACAGCGCTTGGTGTTTCTTCTTCATCGGCTGATGCAACCAGAATGTCTTCAGCAGCTTTAGCTTCAGACTCAGAGACTGGAGGCCTTGGTCCTTTGCAAAGCCTGCATAACGCTGGCGACGCATGTGGAGTTGGAGTTGGCTGGGCCTCAAAGTCTTCTTCCTCTTGTGCTTGTGGGCGATCAGCCCATGATGCATCCTGAGAAATTGGCGTCAGAGGACGAACAATGCTGATGAGTTTGTTGTGCGTTAGCACAGGCGATGATACTTGTTGGTGCTCGAGCTGAGGAAGAACTGCATCATCTTCAACATGGTCATGATGACCAATGTCTTCAGCAGCGATGGGATCAGCTGCTGGAATGTCTTCAGCTTCATGAGCCCCTGTGAAAGCAGGCTCATGGACAGTCAGTTGGCGCTCTTGAGGTTCAGCGTCAGGGTGAACCATGGAGATGGGTTCAACAATCAAGGGCTCTGTGGGAGCAGCCCGTTCCTTCTTGGTCTTTTGCTTCTTCTTGGAGGGGGTAGTAGCAGAGGCTTCAGGATGTTTCCTCTTCCTTGCTTCAGCCTCATCAGTCCTCGTCTTCTTCAGTTCTGAAGCAGTAGACCTGGCTTTTGGCTTCGAGCCAGGCATGCTAGTTGGGAAGACAATGGGAACTGCTTCCTGCCTTGGTGCGTCGGGTTCAGTCGTAGCGGGCTTCTTCTTCTTCTTTGCATCCATCCTGGGGTCGATGCCAGGACGCCCAAGGGCCTTGCGCTTCTCAGCCTCATTGTAGGCTTGCACACACCTGTCAGCCAGGACCTTCATGCGCTCACGAGAACCCTGAGCTTCTACACATTTCTTGAG
This sequence comes from Triticum dicoccoides, assembly GCF_002162155.2. Classification (NCBI taxonomy): domain Eukaryota; kingdom Viridiplantae; phylum Streptophyta; class Magnoliopsida; order Poales; family Poaceae; genus Triticum; species Triticum dicoccoides. The sequence goes on along the minus strand of NC_041388.1, from coordinate 621,425,286 downwards.
AAAGGCTTCCTTGAGCTCGTGCAGCATAATCTTGAAGTTCTTCACCTCTTGCACGCTGAGCTTGGCCATATGCTTCTTGAACTGAGATTTCTCAAAGTTAATCTTCTGCTTCAGTTTAACAATGCGCTGGGTGATAGCTAACTCTGAAGCAATGGCGCCATGGAAGGCGACACTGAGGCCAATGGGAAGTTGCAGATTGTCGAAGCTGATGTTGGGCGTGTCAAACCATTCATCAATGAAGTTGTGGATGATTGCCACGTCAAAGAGAGGCAGATTATTGAAGATTTCTGCTTCTTCTTTGCTCTTTATCAGTTGCTCAAGAGCGTCATCTGCAAGATCTTCATCACTGGACAGATCAATGGCATCATTACGCAGAACAGCAGCAGCTATCAGTTCTTGGCCGGTGTGTGGCAGAGGCATCTTGACCTTCTGGGGCTTGGAGATGCATGACAAATCTTCAGACTGCACACTGTCTTCAGGAGGTGCAGTTGCCAGTGGCTTCGCCCATGAGATTTTTGGAGCAGAGGCAGGCTTTGAAGCTTTAGGCTGCTTCTTTGGCTTCGGCGCTGCAGGCGCTTCATCTGATTTAGCGTCATCTGCAGGCTCATTCACGGTTGTCCCTTGAACCAAGATATGGGTGATGAGACCTTCAAGGTTGTAGAAAGGACCGACGACATTGGGTTCTGCATCTCGTGTGCCGTCATCCCTTGGAGTAGAAGGACCAGGGTTGAAGTCTAGTCCCAATGACTTCTTATTTTGCTTTGTTGAGTTCTGGGCAAACTGGAAGTTGCGCTTGAATAGAATGTCGTCACGACGCCATAGTAGTGACGATGAGTGTGCATCTGCAGGCTGTGGCCCACGGACCATGCAGGGATAGAAGCCTTGTTCAATGGCTTCATCTCTGGTCCTGGGTTGAAGATTTTTGTAGAGGATGTCTCCCCATGGTCGCTTGATGGCATTCTTTTCAGCATATTCCTTTGTCACAAATCTGTACTTGAACCACTGTTCTGCCCAATAGCGTCGAATCCATTGGATTCGTGTCTTGCGCTGATTGTAATCCTCTTCAGGATCTTTCTTGTACAGCTCTGAGAGGTCATCGGGCAGATCTCTTGATGTTTCTCCATGACGCTTTCTGCCACCCTTCCTTACTGATTTCTTTGAAGCCATGAACTTTAAACTGAAAGGCTTCAATACGTTCAAAGGCTTCAAAGGCTTTCGCTTGCTGGACAGACAAGAACTGGCTTCGGGAGAATTTATGTGATACTGTAAGAATTCTGCAAATGAATGCAGACTATGAGAACCAAGGGATTCTCCCACGGACATGTACCTGTGATAGCATTAAGGTGCGAGGGAAGGGGAAGAGGTCATATGCATTCTCAGAAGATTTTGAAGATAAATCAGTTTAAAAGACATTGACCTCATCGTGCGAAGACATTCACTCATAGATAAGGAGTTGGTTCCAGATTTGTACGAATCCACGGATCAGTACAAGTGAGGAATCTAACTACTTTGTGAAGCATAGTGAATATACTAGGCATGTTATGAGATACAGTATGAAAGAGATCCAACTTGTGTGAATAGAAACTCCTTGTGGTAGAAAGTGATAAAGCTATAGGATCAAAGGGGCCGTAAAAAGGAAGTTTTATTTACCACACGAAGAACTGCTAGACGGAGTGGAAGAGGAGGCCGAGCAGTTCGATCTTCCGTGCCCTAACTTGGCGACGGAGGACACCTACGGCGACGGCGGAGAGGATGATGTCCGCGGTCGGTGTGAAGACGGCGTCGGAGAGGTTGCGGCAGCGAAGCGCTTCGTCGCCGGCGTCGTCGAGGGCTAGCGGTGGCGCTAGGGTTCGTGCGAGAGTGGAAGAAGAGATAATGACTATGGTGAGATGTGTATTTATAGGGACAGGGGCGACTCAGTGTTATTACACAGGTGCCCCTGGCGATTCATATTTGAGGAACACGTGGCCATCATGCAGCATATCAGGGGTTGTTCCACGTCCCACGCACGCCTGGATTGTCGGGTGGTCGTTCCCACTTCTCCGGGTTTCAGGTGAAGGAATGAGCATTGAAAACGGACTTAATGTTTGTCTCTGTATCTTCTGCTAACAAGGACGCGGAGAAGACATTCAACAGTTTCAATAGAATGCATATGATTTGGAGAGATAGAGTTTGAGATAGAAAGCATAGAGAGGTTAGGGTCCGATCACATTCACTTAGTTCAAAAGATTCAACAAGAAGACATAGCTATAAGTGAATGTTGTAGAGGACAGAACACTAGTATATATATATAATCAACATAGTGAAGATAATCATGAAGACATGTTGAGATTGAAGCCAAACCAAATGTGAAGACATAGCAAATGTAACGCCATGAGTGAAACACTTCAAACGGAAAATTTGGTGGTGGCGTTACCCACCGTATAGGAAGTATTAGACCCAGACACGGCGCACAATTATCGTGGCGCTCCGAAGTCAAATTCCACATTAATGTATTCACACTTAGACTGTATGTCTTCATTGATTGAAGATATACTTTACTTCGTGCGTTGCACATCTAAGTCATCAATATGCATAAGTGTTAGGATGTGTGCCTGATCACAGGACATTTGAGGATTCCAAGATATTTAGCTCACACCGTAACTTCCAAAATCTCTTCTCATCCAAGGGCTTGGTGAAGATATCTGCCAATTGCTCTTCAGTGTTGACGTGTATGATATCAATATCTTCCTTCACAACATGATCTCTGAGAAAGTGATGACGAATTTCAATGTGCTTTGTCTTCGAGTGCTGAACTGGGTTGTTGGCAATCTTGATGGCGCTTTCGTTGTCGCAGTAGACTGGCACTTGCTTTAGATGAATGCCATAGTCCTTGAGTGTTTGCTTCATCCACAGAAGCTGAGCGCAGCAAGATCCAGCAGCAATGTATTCAGATTCAGCAGTGGAGAGAGATGCACAGTTCTTCTTCTTTGAAGACCAACATACAAGTGATCATCCCAGAAAATGACATGTGCCTGATGTAGACTTGCGATCCACTTTGTCACCAGCATAATCAGCATCCGAGAATCCAACCAGATCAAACTCTGAGCCCTTTGGATACCATAATCCTAAAGTTGGGGTGTGAGCCAAATATCGAAGAATTCGCTTCACAGCTAAGTGATGCGACTCCTCTGGTGCCGCTTGAAATCGAGCACACATGCAAACACTAAGCATAATATCTGGCCTAGATGCACATAGATAAAGCAAAGAACCAATCATGGAGCGGTATACCTTTTGATCGAACTCTTTACCATCGTCGTCAGGACCCAGATGATGCTTGGCTGGCATTGGCGTCGTGAAGCCTTTGCAGTCTTGCATACCGAACTTCTTCAGGCAATCTTTGAGATACTTCTCCTGAGATATGAAGATGTCGTTGCGTTGTTGTCGTATTTGAAGACCGAGGAAGAACTTCAGCTCTCCCATCATGGACATCTGATATTGATCTTGCATCATATATCCAAACACTTCACTGTACTTCTGATTGGTGCAGCCGAACATAATGTCATCCACATATATTTGGCACACAAACAGTTCACCATCATATGTCTTCGTGAAGAGAGTGGGGTCGAGGGAACCAGGTATGAAGCCTTTGCTCTTCAGGAAGTATTTGAGTGTGTCATACCAGGCCTGAGGGGCTTGTTTGAGGCCATACAGTGCCTTGTTGAGCTTGTATACCATGTCAGGATGTTTTGGATCTTCAAACCCAGGTGGTTGTGCAACATACACTTCTTCTTCAATCTTGCCATTGAGAAAGGCTCTCTTCACATCCATTTGATATAGAAGTATGTTATGATGATTTTCATAGGCCAGCAGTATGCGTATGGCTTCAAGTCTAGCCACAGGAGCAAATGTTTCATCAAAGTCAATGCCTTCCACTTGAGTATATCCTTGAGAAACGAGACGAGCTTTGTTTCTGACAACTTGAACATGCTCATCTTGCTTGTTGCGGTATATCCATTTGGTGCCTATTATGTTGTGCTTCCGAGGATCAGGACGCTTAACCAGTTCCCATACATTATTCAGCTCAAACTGTTGAAGCTCTTCTTGCATAGCTTGAATCCATTCAGGTTCCATGAAGGCTTCTTCAACTTTCTTGGGTTCTATTATTGAGACGAATGCGAAGTGCCCATAGAAATTTGCTAGCTGAGTTGCCCTTGAACGAGTGAGCGGACCGGGTGCATTGATGCTATCAATTATTCTCTCAATCTGCACTTCATTGGCAACACGAGGATGTACAGGGCGAAGATTTTGCTCTTGCTGATCATTGTCGTTGTTAGAGGGATTGTCTTCAGGCTGAGCATTGTCTTCAGGTTGATTAGGTGCGGAGATGATAAGTTCCTCTTCAGGTTGAGCTTCAGAAGGTATGATTTCTCCAGTTCCCATTAGCTTGATTGATTCGCTGGATGGAACTTCATCTAGCACATTTGGCAGGTGTTCTCTTTGTGAACCGTTAGTCTCATCAAATCGCACATCCACTATTTCAACCACTTTATAATGAAAGAGATTGAAGACTCTGTAGGAGTGCGAATCCTTTCCATATCCAAGCATAAAACCCCCATGTGCTTTTGGTGCAAATTTTGAAGTGTGATGGGGATCCTTGATCCAGCACCTGGCGCCAAATACTCTGAAGTAACTGACATTTGGCTTCTTTCCAGTAAGGAGCTCATAAGATGTTTTGTTCAGAAGCTTGTGAGGATAAACACGATTGATTGTATGGCATGCAGTATCAATGGCTTCAGGCTAGAATTTTCTTGGAGTCTTGTATTCATCAAGCATCGTTCGGGCCATCTCAATGAGTGTTCTGTTCTTGTGTTCGACGACGCCATTCTGCTGTGGCGTGTACGGGGCTAAGAATTCATGTGTGATGCCCAAGGTATCAAGATATGTATCAAGGCCAGTGTTCTTGAATTTAGTGCCATTGTCACTTCTGATGTGCTTTATCTTGGCGCCATAGTTGTTCATTGCTCGATTGGCGAAGCGTCTGAAGACATCCTGCACTTCAGTCTTGTAGAGGATTATGTGCACCCAAGTATATCTAGAATAATCATCAACAATGACAAAGCCATAGAGACAAACAGTAGTAGTAAGAGTTGAGTAATGAGTGGGATCGAAAAGATCCATGTGGAGCAGTTCGAAGGGTCGAGTAGTAGTCATGATTGTCTTTGAGGGATGTTTGGCCCTCGACATCTTTCCTTCTTCACAGGCACCGCATAAGTGATCTTTCTTGAACTTGACGCCCTCGATGCCTATGACATGCTTCTTCTTTGCAAGGGTGTGGAGGTTCCTCATGCCAGCATGCCCAAGCCTCCGATGCCAGAGCCAGCATTCTGAAGCTTTTGCTAGAAGACATATGGCAAGCTGTGGTCCTATTGAGAAATCTACCACGCACAAATCATCTTTCCGATACCCTTCAAACACTAGAGACTTGTCAGATTCCATTAGAACAAGGCAACGGTATTTTCCAAATATTACGATCATGTTCAAATCGCAAAGCATTGAGACAGACATTAAGTTGAAGCCAAGGGATTCAACAAGCATGACTTTATCCATGTGTTGATCCTTTGAGATTGCAACTCTACCTAGACCCAATACCTTACTTTTACCAGTGTCAGCAAATGTGATGTGACTCTTGTCGGATGGACGTAAGGTTGAGTCCATAAGAAGGCTTCTTTTGCCACTCATGTGGTTGGTACACCCACTATCAATAATCCATTCTGAAGACGCTGGTGTCGTACCCTATAGTGCAGTTAGGGGGATAGACTTCACGAAGAGAATTGTGAAGCAAAAACATTTGACGAACCAGTGGGTTATGAAAGCTTAGATCCAGATTAGGACTGATAGGGAGAGTAGCAAGCGATTTAGAAACGAAGTACATAGTAAGACCATTCGGGCATTTGATCTTGCGCCCTACAAGACGTTTAAGGTCCCCAGCAATAGCGTCAGACGATTTTGGTTTTCTGCTGGAGACCTTTTCCTGCAAAAGAGAGTTAAGCTTTCTTAGCCACCCACATATTCAAGGGTGGCTTAGAAGCGATAAGTCTAAGTGCAACGTCTGAGAACTTTGGCTTTGGAGCCCTAGCAAAAAGTCTTGCAGGTGGACAATAGTACTCATAAGAATAAGCAGAATAGTTCTTGGTCTTATGAACATGGCGGTTCGATGAACCGCGCTCATATTCATAGGCCTGAGTATGATTTCCCTGCAAAACATTTGCGTTAGTGCGACTCAGGTGAGTCCTCTGTCTGTATGAAACCTTTGGACCGTATGAAGCCTATGGTCTGGATTTGTCTTCTTCACCTGTGGTGTCATGATGACATTCACAGGAAGATTTTCCAAACACTTTTTCGGCACCCAGATCTTCTTCATAGGCGGCCCATTCCTGAAGTTAGTACCAATATACCTGGCAAACACTTCACCATTCTGATTCTTAAACAGCTTATAGTTTGCATCAAAGGATTCATCAATGACAATGGGGTTAGCACAAGTGAAGCCAGATAGATTGGATGGATCTGCTGAAGGTTCCTTTACAGCAACCCAGGTGGTTTTGGGGTACTACTCAGGTTTCCAGTAAGAGCCATCAGCATTCATTTTCCTTACGAACCCAACACCCTCTTTCCTCGTGTTTCGGTTCAGAATCTGCCTTTTGAGGACATCACATAGTGTCTGATGCCCTTTATGACTTTTGTACATCCCTGTTTCAAGCAATGTCTTTAACCTAGCATTCTCATCAGCAATAGCAGTGGTATCCTCAGCAGAGGGGTTAGTTACCACATCAACAGTTGAAGATATTGCAACAGTAGCAGCAGTAGAACATTCAGCAACAGAAGTAGCATTATCGCGCTCAATGCATTTAAGACATAGTGGTTCAAATCCTTCCTGGGCGGAACTGATCTGTTCGGCACGAAGTGACTCATTTTCCTTTTGAAGATCTTCATGAGTCGCTCTCAATTTCTCAGGATCTTGCTTCCTTTGAAGATAATCATAGGAAAGTTTTTCATGAGTTGTTGAGAGCGTTTCATGATGACTTTCAAGTTCCTCATACTTAACGTGAAGATTTTTTATGTCTTCAATTAAGGACTCAGATCAAGTCATTTCAGCGCCTAACAGATCATCGCTTTTGTCTAACAGTTTTTGAATATGTTCCATAGCTTTCTGTTGTTCAGTTGCAATTTTAGCAAGTATTTTGTAGCTGGGTCTTGAACCACAATCAGAGTCATCTTCACTAGATGTTTGATAGTGAGTAGTGCGTGTGTTTACCTTGGCACCGCGTGCCATGAAGCAGTAGGTAGGAGCGGAGTAGTCCTTGTCCTTTGCATTGGTGTCGGTGATGAAGTCATTGTCTTCAGTGTTGAAGATGGACTTGGCAACGTATGCTATAGCCAGACTTGCAACGCCAGAATCGGACTCCTCCTCAGACTCCACCTCCGCCTCCTCAGAAGCGGACTCCTCCTCTGAATCCATTTCCTTGCCAACAAACGCACGTGCCTTGCCAGATGAGCTCTTCTTGTGTGATGAAGACTTTGAGGAAGACTTGGAAGAAGACTTTGAGTATTTCTTCTTCTTCTTGTCGTCAGAGTCATATTCCTTGCTCTTCTTCTTCTTTTTGTTCTCATTGTCCCACTGCGGACAATCAGAGATGAAGTGGCCAGTTTTCTTGCACTTGTGGCATGTTTTCTTCTTGTGACAATCAGAACTGCTGTCAGATTCTTCTTCAGATGAGGAGACAGCTTTTTCCTTCAAGGCACGAGTTCGCCCATAGTTTGGACCGTAGATATCTCTTTTCTCAGAAAGCTGAAACTCATGTGTGTTGAGCCTCTCAAGTATGTCAGACGGATCGAGTGTCTTGAAATCAGGACGTTCTTGAATCATCAGGGCTAGGGTGTCAAACGAGCTGTCAAGTGATCTCAGTAGTGTCTTGACGACTTCATGCTTGGTGATCTCAGTAGAGCCGAGGGCTTGAAGCTCATTTGTGATGTCAGTGAGTCGATCAAACGTGAGCTGGACATTCTCATTGTCATTTCGCTTGAAGCGGTTGAAGAGGTTGCGAAGGACACTGATTCTCTGATCTCTCTGGGTTGAGACGCCTTCGTTAACCTTGGAGAGTCAGTCCTAGACTAGCTTAGATGTTTCCAAAGCACTTACATGGCCATACTGTCCTTTGGTCAGATGACCACGGATGATATTCTTGGAAGTAGAGTCCAGTTGAACGAACTTCTTGACATCAGAAGCAGTGACACCTTCTCCAGCCTTGGAACGCCGTTCTTGACGACATACCATAGGTCGACGTCAATGGCTTCAAGATGCATGCGCATCTTATTCTTCCAGTAGGGATATTTAGTTCCATCGAAGACGGGGCACGCAGCGGAGACTTTAATTATCCCTGCAGTCGACATAGCTAAAACTCCAGGTGGTTAAACCGAATCACATAGAACAAGGGAGTACCTTGCTCTGATACCAATTGAAAGTGCGTTATATCGACTAGAGGGGGTGAATAGGCGATTTTTATGAAAGTATTCAAAACGTGGAAGTTTCGAAGACAAACGATAGAAATAAACCTATAACCATGCAGCGGAAGGTAGACTACACTAGGTAAACCACAGTCATGTATTCAATGAAGTGAAAGCACAATGACTAATAGCAGCTAGGTAGTAAGGATCGGGTAGGAAGATATTAAGAAGCCAAACAGAACACGCAGTCACTCAGTGAAGACAAAAGATAGTGCAATCATACAATGACTTCACAAGGAACAACAGTAAGTAAAGGGAAGGGAAGGATGAAACCAGTGACTCGTTGAAGACAATGATTTGTTGGACCAGTTCCAGTTGCTGTGACAACTGTACGTCTGGTTAGGGTGGCTAGGTATTTAAACCTGAGGACACACAGTCCCGGACACCCAGTCCTGAACACGCAGCTCAGGACACCCAGTCCTCACCGTATTCCCCTTGAGCTAAGGTCACACAGACCTCGCCCAATCACTCTGGTAAGTCTTCAAGGTAGACTCCCAAACCTTCGCAGACTTCGTTCACCGGCGATCCACAATGTCTCTTGGACGCTCAGAACGTGACGCCTAACCGGCTGGAGGATTCACAGTCCTCAAGTGTAATAAGTCTTCAGATCACACAGACAAGAAGACTTAAGTGATGCCTAATTCTCTTTGGCTCTGGGTGGTTAGGGCTTTATCCTTGCAAGGAATTCTCTCTCAAAGGCTTCGAGGTGGGTTGCTCTCAAACGACAAAAGCCGTACTCTAACTCTGAGCAGCCAACCGTTTATGGTTGTAGGGGGTGGGCTATTTATAGCCACTAGGCAACCCGATCTGATTTGTCCGAAATGACCCTGGGTCACTAAGGAACTGACACGTGTTCCAACGGTCATATTTCAAACTCACACGACAACTTTACTTGGGCTACAAGCAAAGCTGACTTGTCTGACTGTGGACAAGATTTGCTCTCATAGTCTTCACTCGAAGACATAGGTTTTGGTTAAGCATCACTTCAGTCATTCTGACTGGTTCTCTTGGACCCCACTTAACAGTACGGTGGTTCCTATGACTCAATAAATAAGAAACAGAACTACGAAAGATCTAAGTCTTCGAGCTCCATATGCTTCATGTCACGTCTTCTCTTGTCATAGTCTTCAATGTGAATATCTTCATATACCACCTTTGCCATGATGTCTTCATACATTTTTAGGGGCCATCTCTGGTAGGAAAACCGAATCAATGAGGGACTTCTACCTGTGTTATCCTGCAATTCTCACAAACACATTAGTCCCTCAACTAGGTTTGTCGTCAATACTCCAAAACCAACTAGGGGTGGCACTAGATGCACTTGCAAACCTCTAGTGTGATTGAGCCCGTACAGCGGGCCTCTACACCTGGTAAGACTCCTTTAAAGGTAGACTTTATGGGCTTAATTCTTGATGGATTAATGCCCATTTTGCATGATGTATCCTGATAGAGCAGGTTCATGCTGCTACCACCGTCCATGAGAACTCGCGTGAGGTGAAATCCATCAATGATTGGGTCAAGGACCAGTGCGGCTGAACCGCCATGACGGATACTGGTCGGATGATCCCTGCGATCAAAAGTGATCGGGTAGGAAGACCATGGGTTGAACTTTGGGGTGACTGGCTCCATCGTGTAGACGTCCCTGAGCGCGCGCTTGCGTTCCCTCTTGGGGATGTGGGTAGCGTATATCATGTTTACCGTTTTAACTTTGGGGGGAAACTTCTTCTGTCCCCCTGTGTTCGGTGGCCGGGGCTCCTCATCATCGTCCTCGCTTTGTGACCCCTTCTCCTTGTTCTCGGCATTTAACTTGCCAGCCTGTTTAAAAACCTAACAGTCTCTGTTGGTGTGATTGGCTAGTTTGTCAGGAGTGCCGTGTATCTAGCATGGGCGATCGAGTATGCGGTCCAAGATGGATGGGCCCAGATTTTTCCTTTTGAATGGCTTCTTCCCCTGGCCAGACTTGGAGCCGCTGAATCCGGCGTTGACCGCCGTGTCGTCGGTATTATCACTGTTGTTTCGATGCTTGTGTTTGTTACGTCGGGGCTTGCCGTTGCTATTTTTGGCTTCCACAGTGCCAGGTTCGCTTGCACTGTTATTGCTACAGGCTAGCCAGCTATCTTCGCCCGCGCAAAAGCGGGTCATAAGTGCCGTAAGGGCTGCCATGGACTTCGGCTTCTCTTGGCCGAGGTGTCGGGCGAGACATTCATCTTGGATGCTGTGTTTAAAGGCCGCCAAGGCTTCGGCATCCGGATAGTCGACGATCTGGTTCTTTTTAGTTAAGAACCCAGTCTAGAGTTTCCTAGCTGACTCTCCGGGCTGTTGAATTATGTGACTTAAGTCATCAGCATCCGGAGGTCGAACATATGTACCTTGGAAGTTGTCAAGGAAGCTGCCGATGGAGTTTTCAGGCAGACTGTTCAACCAGTGTTGGGCTGGTCCTTTGAGTTTTAGTGGGAGGTATTTGATGGCATGGAGATCATCGCCACGGGCCATATGAATGTGAAGAAGAAAGTCCTCGATCCATAGCGCGGGGTATGTTGTCCCATCGTATGATTCGATGTTTACGGGTTTAAATCATTCTGGGAATTCATGCTCCATTACTTCGTTGGCGAAGCAAAGTGGGTGAGCAGCGCCTCTATATCGGGCCATGTTGCAACGTAGCTCGGATGGAGTCCGTCTGCGGTTCTAGGCCCGGGCGTGAGTATGACTATTGTGTCCGTCTAGATAGTCGTTATTGCGTGTCGGGGGACGTCCCTATGATCCATAGATCGATCTGTTATGACCTGCTCTACTGTCCAAGTCTTGCCGTAGGTCATATGTGTGTCCACGAGCTGTTTTATCTCTGCCTTTACGGTGAGGTAGGGCAGGCTGGTGTTCGGCTTGAGTTGTCGCTTTATCCCAACCACGTGCTGGTCGGTCAGCCGCATTGCGCAATGATGGTACGGGCTCCAACGCCTCGTCATCGAACTGAGGTAGCAACTTGTGCTTCGGGTAACTTTTGGCTGGGCTCTTGAGGCCGTATTCCTCGGCTCCCCGAGCTGTTTTATCTCTGCCTTTACGGTGAGGTAGGGCAGGCTGGTGTTCGGCTTGAGTTGCCGCTTTATCCCAACCACGTGCTGGTCGGTCAGCCGCATTGCGCCATGATGGTACGGGCTCCAACGCCTCGTCATCGAACTGAGGTAGCAACTTGTGCTTCGGGTAACTTTTGGCTGGGCTCTTGAGGCCATATTCCTCGGCTGCCAGGACATCAGTCCATCTATCATTGAGCAGATCTTGATCAGCTTGAAGTTGTTGATGTTTCTTTTTCAGGCTCCTTGCAGTGGCTATTAGCTGGCGCTTGAAGCGCTCCTTCTCGAGAGGTTCCTCAGGCACGATAAAATCCTCGGTGCCGAGGCTCGCCTCATCCTCAGAGAGTGGAAGATAATTACTATCCTCCGAGTCTTCGTGTGTGGCCTGTTCATCAGGGCTAACTTGCCCGTCTTCCCGTTCATCTTGTTCGGCAGTTGCCTCAACGGGGTCTTCATTGTCTTCGGCACCATCCGGAGTGTTATCTTCTCCTGTGCCGGTGTTGCTGTCTTTGTTGGGGCGTGACTTAGAGCGGCACCGCTGATGCCGGCGCTTAGGTTGTATCTCGGGAGGTTTATCCTCAACTGGATCTTCCTTGTCATCGCCGCTATTCTCTTTTGGTGCATCCACCATGTATACGTCATACGAGGAAGTGGCCGTCCAGCGTCCGGTAAACGACGGGTTTTGGGCCTCTTCTTCTCCGGCATCGTCATCCATACCGTCGATATCGTCAGAGCCATAATCGAGCATGTCAGTTAAGTCTTCGACAGTGGCTATTAAGTGGGCGGGGTGGGAAGCAAAATTCTCCGTCATCAGCCTCCAGTTCAAACCGGATATAATTCGGTTGTGAGTCCCCTGCTAAGGAGAGTGTTTTTAATGAGTTTGGCACGTCGCCTAAAGGCGAGTGCCGGAAGATGTCCGCGGAGCTGAATTCAATGAGCGACACCCGATCAAGCTCGTCGTGCGCGGACGCACATGCTTCGGAACCTGTAGCCGGAAACGTGTCCGAGGTTTTGGTAACACAGATCTCACTTGAGGTTGGGTATGTGTGCAGCTCCAACGCCGCTGAGTCTGCGGCCTCCATGGCGGGGTTGAGCGTCTCGTCCTTGGATGGCGTGATCTGCTCCAGATCTAGAGACGGAGTAGTTGCAGGTTCGATCTCCTGGGTGTGGTTCGATGACAGATTTAAGTCATGTTCATCATGGTGACAGGGAGCGGCTACTGCCGCGGTCTCGAATCCGTCGAAGATCAAGTCTCCGCGGATATCCGCAACATAGTTCAAGGTTCCAAATCTGACCTGATGGCCAGGGCCGTAGCTATCGATCTGCTCTAGATGGCCAAGCGAGTTGGCCTGCAGTACGAAGCTGGCGAACACGAAGATCTGTCCGGGGAGGAAGGTTTCTCCCTGGACAATGTTGTTGTGGATGATTGAAGGGGCTATCGAACCTCTTGACGACGACACAGCGGAACTCTCAATGAAAGCACCAATGTCGTGTCAAAACCAGCGGATCTCGGGTAGGGGGTCCCGAACTGTGTGTCTAAGGTTGATGGTAACATGAGACAGGGGACATGATGTTTACCCAGGTTTGGGCCCTTTCTATGGAGGTAATTGATGGGTTTCGTAGTAATTTCAAAAAAAATTCCTACGCACACGCAAGATCATGGTGATGCATAGCAACGAGAGGGGGAGTATGATCTACATACCTACTAGATCGACAATGGAAGCGTTTGGTTGATGTAGTCGTACGTCTCCACGATCCGACCGATCGAGCACCGAAACTACGGCACCTCCGAGTTCTAGCACACGTTCAGCTCGATGACGATCCCCAGACTCCGATCCAGCAAAGTGTCGGGGAAGAGTTCCGTCAGCACGACGGCATGGTGACGATCTTGATGTACTACTGCAGCAGAGCTTCCCCTAAACTCCGCTACAATATTATCGAGGACTATGGTGGAAGGGGGCACCGCACACGGCTAAGGAATAGATCACGTGGATCAACTTGTGTGTTCTAGGGTGCCCCCTTGCCTCCGTATATAAAGGATCCAAGGGGGGTGCGGCCGGCCTAGAGGAGGCGCGCAGGAGGAGTCCTACTCCTACCGGGAGTAGGACTCCCCTCCCGTTCCTTGTCCAACTAGGAGAGGTGGAGGGAGAGAAGGAAAGGGGGCGCCGCCCCTCCCTCCTTGTCCAATTCGGACTAGGGGGAGAGGGGGCGCGCGGCCTGCCCTGGCAGCCCCTTCATCTTCTCCACATTAGGCCCATAAGGCCCATTAACCCCCCGGGGGGTTCCGGTAACCCCCCGGTGCTCCGGTTTTATCCGAAACTTCCCCGAAACCCTTCCGGTGTCCGAATATAGTCGTCCAATATATCAATCTTTATGTCTCGACCATTTCGAGACTCCTCGTCATGTCCGTGATCACATCCGGGACTCCGAACTAACTTTGGTACATCAAAATGCATAAACTCATAATATAACTGTCATCGTAACCATAAGCGTGCGGACCCTACGGGTTCGAGAACAATGTAGACATGACCGAGACACATCTCCGGTCAATAACCAATAGTGAGACCTGGATGCCCATATTGGCTCCTACATATTCTACGAAGATCTTTATCGGTCAGACCGCATAACAACATACGTTGTTCCCTTTGTCATCTGTATGTTACTTGCCCGAGATTCGATCGTCGGTATTCCAATACCTAGTTCAATCTCGTTACCGGAAAGTCTCTTTACTCGTTCTGTAATACATCATCCCGCAACTAACTCATTAGTTGCAATGCTTGCAAGGCTTAAGTGATGTGCATTACCGAGAGGGCCCAGAGATACCTCTCCAACAATCGGAGTGACAAAATCTAATCTCGAAATACGCCAACCCAACATGTACCTTTGGAGACACCTGTAGTACTCCTTTATAATCACCCAGTTACGTTGTGACGTTTGGTAGCACCCAAAGTGTTCCTCCGATAAACGGGAGTTGCATAATCTCATAGTTATAGGAACATGTATAAGTCATGAAGAAAGCAATAGCAACATACTAAACTATCGGGTGCTAAGCTAATGGAATGGGTCATGTCAATCAGATCATTCACTTAATGATGTGATCCCGTTAATCAAATAACAACTCATTGTTCATGGTTAGGAAACATAACCATCTTTGATTAACGAGCTAGTCAAGTAGAGGCATACTAGTGACACTTTGTTTGTCTATGTATTCACACATGTATTATGTTTCTGGTTAATACAATTCTAGCATGAATAATAAACATTTATCATGATATAAGGAAATAAATAATAACTTTATTATTGCCTCTAGGGCATATTTCCTTCAGTCTCCCACTTGCACTAGAGTCAATAATCTAGATTACACAGTAATGATTCTCACACCCATGGAGCCTTGGTGCTGATCATGTTTTGCTCGTGGAAGAGGCTTAGTCAACGGGTCTGCAACATTCAGATCCGTATGTTTCTTGCAAATCTCTATGTCTCCCACATGGACTAGATCCCGGATGGAATTGAAGCGTCTCTTGATGTGCTTGGTCCTCTTGTGAAATCTGAATTCCTTTGCCAAGGCAATTGCACCAGTATTATCACAAAAGATTTTCATTGGACCCGATGCACTAGGTATGACACCTAGATCAGATATGAACTCCTTCATCCAGACTCCTTCATTTGCTGCTTCCGAAGCAGCTATGTACTCCGCTTCACATGTAGATCCCGCTACAACGCTTTGTTTAGAACTGCACCAACTGACAGCCCCACCGTTTAATGTAAATACATATCCGCTTTGCGATTTAGAATCGTCCGGATCAGTGTCAAAGCTTGCATCAACGTAACCTTTTACGATGAGCTCTTTGTCACCTCCATATACGAGAAACATATCCTTAGTCCTTTTCAGGTACTTCAGGATGTTCTTGACTGTTGTCCAGTGATCCACTCCTGGATTACTTTGGTACCTCCCTACTAGACTTATAGCAAGGCACACATCAGGTCTGGTACACAGCATTGCATACAAGATAGAGCCTATGGATGAAGCATAGGGAACATCTTTCATATTCTCTCTATCTTCTGCAGTGGTCGGGCATTGAGTCTTACTCAACTTTACACCTTGTAACACAGGCAAGAACCCTTTCTTTGCTTGATCCATTTTGAACTTCTTCAAAACTTTGTCAAGGTATGTGCTTTGTGAAAGTCCAATTAAGCGTCTTGATCTATCTCTATAGATCTTAATGCCTAATATGTAAGCAGCTTCACCAAGGTCGTTCATTGAAAAACTCTTATTCAAGTATCCCTTTATGCTATCCAGAAATTCTACATCATTTCCAATTAGTAATATGTCATCCACATATAATATCAGAAATGCTACAGAGCTCCCACTCACTTTCTTGTAAATACAGGCTTCTCCAAAAGTCTGTATAAAACCAAATGCTTTGATCACACTATCAAAACGTTTATATCAACTGCGAGAGGCTTGCACCAGTCCATAAATGGATCGCTGGAGCTTGCACACTGTGTTAGCTCCCTTTGGATCGACAAAACCTTATGGTTGCATCATATACAACTCTTCTTCCAGAAATCCATTCAGGAATGCAGTTTTGACATCCATCTGCCAAATTTCATAATCATAAAATGCGGCAATTGCTAACATGATTCGGACAGACTTAAGCATCACTACGGGTGAGAAGGTCTCATCGTAGTCAATCCCTTGAACTTGCCGAAAACCTTTTGCGACAAGTCGAGCTTTGTAGACAGTAATATTACTGTCAGCGTCACTCTTCTTCTTGAAGATCCATTTATTCTCAATTGCTTGCCGATCATCGGGCAAGTCAACCAAAGTCCATACTTTGTTCTCATACATGGATCCCATCTCAGATTTCATGGCTTCAAGCCACTTTGCGGAATCTGGGCTCACCATCGCTTCTTCATAGTTCGTAGGTTCATCATGATCTAATAGCATGACTTCCAGAACGGGATTACCGTACCACTCTAGCGCGGATCTTACTCTGGTTGATCTACGAGGTTAAGTAGTATCTTGTTCTGAAGTTTCATGATCATTATCATTAGCTTCCTCCATAACTGGTGTAGGTGTCACAGAAACAGTTTTCTGTGATGTACTACTTTCCAATAAGGGAGCAGGTACAGTTACCTCGTCAAGTTCTACTTTCCTCCCACTCACTTCTTTCGAGAGAAACTCCTTCTCCAGAAAGTTTCCGAATTTAGCAACAAAAGTCTTGCCTTCGGATCTGTGATAGAAGGTGTATCCAATAGTCTCCTTTTGATATCCTATGAAGACACATTTCTCCGATTTGGGTTCGAGCTTATCAGGTTGAAGCTTTTTCACATAAGCATTGCAGCCCCAAACTTTGAGAAACGACAACTTTGGTTTCTTGCCAAACCACAGTTCATAAGGCGTCGTCTCAACGGATTTTGATGGTTCCCTATTTAACGTGAATGCGGCCGTCTCTAGAGCGTATCCCCAAAACGATAGCGGTAAATCAGTAAGAGACATCATAGATCGTACCATATCTAGTAAAGTACGATTACGATGTTCGGACACACCATTACGATGTGGTGTTCCGGGGGCGTGAACTCGTAACTCAAATATTCTCCTCCACGATCAGATCGTAGAAACTTTATTTTCTTGTTACGATGATTTTCAACTTCACTCTGAAATTCTTTGAACTTTTCAAACGTTTCAGACTTATGTTTCATTAAGTAGATATACCCATATCTGCTTAAATCATCTGTGAAGGTGAGAAAATAATGATATCCGCCACGAGCTTCAATATTCATCGGACCACATACATCTGTATGTATGATTGCCAACAAATCTGTTGCTCTCTCCATAGTACCGGAGAACGGCGCTTTGGTCATCTTGCCCATGAGGCACGGTTCGCAAGTACCAAGTGATTCATAATCAAGTGGTTCCAAAAGTCCATCAGTATGGAGTTTCTTCATGCGCTTTACACTGATATGACCTAAACGGTAGTGCCACAAATAAGTTGCACTATCATTATCAACTCTGCATCTTTTGGCTTCAACATTATGAATATGTGTGTTACTACTATCGAGAATCAACAAGAATAGACCACTCTTCAAGGGTGCATGACCATAAAAGATATGACTCATATAAATAGAACAACCATTATTCTCTGATTTAAATGAATAACCGTCTTGCATCAAACAAGATCCAGAAATAATGTTCATGCTTAACGCTGGCACCAAATAACAATTATTTAGGTCTAATATTAATCCCAAAGGTAGATGTAGAGGTAGCGTGCCGACTGCGATCACATCGACTTTGGAACCGTTTCCCACGGGCATCGTCACCTCGTCCTTAGCTAATCTTCGCTTAATCCGTAGTCCCTATTTCGAGTTGCAAATATTAGCAACAGAACCAGTATCAAATACCCAGGTGCTACTGCGAGCATTAGTAAGGTACACATCAATAACATGTATATCACATATACCTTTGTTCACCTTGCCATCCTTCTTATCCACCAAATACTTGGGGCAGTTCCGCTTCCAGTGACCAGTCTGCTTGCAATAGAAGCACTCAGTTTCAGGCTTAGGTCCAGGTTTGGGTTTCTTCTCTTGAGTAGCAACTTGCTTGCTGTTCTTTTTGAAGTTCCCCTTCTTCTTCCCTTTGCCCTTTTTCTTGAAACTAGTGGTCTTGTTGACCATCAACACTTGATGCTCCTTCTTGATTTCTACCTCCGCAGCTTTCAGCATTGCGAAGAGCTCGGGAATAGTCTTATTCATCCCTTGCATATCATAGTTCATCACGAAGCTCTTGTAGCTTGATGGCAGTGATTGGAGAATTCTGTCAATGACGCAGTCATCTGGAAGATTAACTCCCAACTGAATCAAGTGATTATTATACCAAGACATTTTGAGTATATGCTCACTAACAGAACTGTTATCCACCATCTTGCAGCTATAGAACTTATTGGAGACTTCGTATCTCTCAATCCGGGCATTTGCTTGAAATATTAACTTCAACTCCTGGAACATCTCATATGCTCCATGACGTTCAAAACGTCGTTGAAGTCCCGATTCTAAGCCGTAAAGCATGGCACACTGAACTATCGAGTAGTCATCAGCTTTGCTCTGCCAGACGTTCATAACATCCGGCGTTGCTCCTGCAGCAGGCCTGGCACCCAGCGGTGCTTCCAGGACGTAATTCTTCTGTGTAGCAATGAGGATAATCCTCAAGTTACGGACCCAGTCCGTGTAATTGCTACCATCATCTTTCAACTTTGCTTTCTCAAGGAACGCATTAAAATTCAACGGAACAACAGCACGAGCCATCTATCTACAAACAAACATAGACAAGCAAGATACTAATCAGGTACTAAGTTTCATGATAAATTTAAGTTCAGTTAATTTACTTAAAGAACTCCCACTTAGATAGACATCCCTCTAATCCTCTAAGTGATTACGTGATCCAAATCAACTAAACCATGTCCGATCATCACGTGAGATGGAGTAGTTTCATTGGTGAACATCATTATGTTGATCATATCTACTATAAGATTCACGCTCGACCTTTTGGTCTCCGTGTTCCGAGGCCATATCTGTATATGCTTGGCTCGTCAAGTATAACCTGAGTATTCCGCATGTGCAACTGTTTTGCACCCGTTGTATTTGAACGTAGAGCCTATCACACCCGATCATCATGTGGTGTCTCAGCACGAAGAACTTTCGCAATGGTGCATACTCAGGGAGAACACTACTTGATAATTTAGTGAGAGATCATCTTATAATGCTACCGTCAATCAAAGCAAGATAAGATGCATAAAAGATAAACATCACATGCAATCAATATAAGTGATATGATATGGCCATCATCATCTTGTGCTTGTGATCTCCATCTCCGAAGCATTGTCGTGATCACCATCGTCACCGGCGCGACACCTTGATCTCCATCGTAGCATCGTTGTCGTCTTGCCGAGCTTGTGCTTCCACGACTATCGCTACCGTTTAGTGATAAAGTAAAGCATTACAGCGCGATTGCATTGCATACAATAAAGCGACAACCATATGGCTCCTGCCAGTTGCCGATAACTCGGTTACAAAACATGATCATCTCATACAATAAAAATCAGCATCATGTCTTGACCATATCACATCACAACATGCCCTGCAAAAACAAGTTAGACGTCCTCTACTTTGTTGTTGCAAGTTTTACGTGGCTGCTACGGGCTTAAGAAAGAACCAATCTTACCTACGCATCAAAACCACAACGATAGTTTGTCAAGTTGGTGCTGTTTTAACCTTCGCAAGGACCGGGCGTAGCCACACTCAGTTCAACTAAAGTTGGAGAAACTGTCACCCACAAGCCACCTCTGTGCAAAGCACGTCGGGAGAACCGGTCTCGCGTAAGCGTACGCGTAATGTCGGTCTGGCCCGCTTCATCCAACAATACCGCCGAACCAAAGTATGACATGCCGGTAAGCAGTATGACTTATATCGCCCACAACTCACTTGTGTTCTACTCGTGCATATAACATCAACATATAAAACCTAGGCTCGGATGCCACTGATGGGTTTCGTAGTAATTTCAAAAAAAATCCTACGCACATGCAAGATCATGGTGATGCATAGCAACGAGAGGGGGAGTATGATCTACATACCTAGTAGATCGACAACGGAAGCGTTTGGTTGATGTAGTCGTACGTCTCCATGATCCGACCGATCGAGCACCGAAACTACGGCACCTCCGAGTTCTAGCACACGTTCAGCTCGATGACGATCCCCGGACTCCGATCCAGCAAAGTGTCGGGGAAGAGTTCCGTCAGCACGACGGCGTGGTGACGATCTTGATGTACTACTGCAGCAGGGCTTCGCCTAAACTCCAC
This sequence comes from Triticum dicoccoides, assembly GCF_002162155.2. Taxonomy (NCBI): domain Eukaryota; kingdom Viridiplantae; phylum Streptophyta; class Magnoliopsida; order Poales; family Poaceae; genus Triticum; species Triticum dicoccoides. Next base: position 621,404,819 of record NC_041388.1, on the reverse strand, counting down.
TACAATATTATCGAGGACTATGGTGGAAGGGGGCACCGCACACGGCTAAGGAATAGATCATGTGGATCAACTTGTGTGTTCTAGGGTGCCCCCTTGCCTCCGTATATAAAGGATCCAAGGGGGGGTGCTGCCGGTCTAGAGGAGGCGCGCAGGAGGAGTCCTACTCCTACCGGGAGTAGGACTCCCCTCCCGTTCCTTGTCCAACTAGGAGAGGTGGAGGGAGAGAAGGAAAGGGGGGCGCCGCCTGTCCCTCCTTGTCCAATTCGGACTAGGGGGAGAGGGGGCACGCGGCCTGCCCTAGCAGCCCCTTCCTCTTCTCCACATTAGGCCCATAAGGCCCATTAACCCCCCGGGGGGTTCCGGTAACCCCCCGGTGCTCCGGTTTTATCCGAAACTTCCCCGGAACCCTTCCGGTGTCTGAATATAGTCGTCCAATATATCAATCTTTATGTCTCGACCATTTCGAGACTCCTCGTCATGTCCGTGATCACATCCGGGACTCCGAACTAACTTCGGTACATCAAAATTCATAAACTCATAATATAACTGTCATCGTAACCTTAAGCGTGCGGACCCTACGGGTTCAAGAACAATGTAGACATGACCGAGACACGTCTCCGGTCAATAACCAATAGCGGGACCTGGATGCCCATATTGGCTCCTACATATTCTACAAAGATCTTTATCGGTCAGACCGCATAACAACATACGTTGTTCCCTTTGTCATCGGTATGTTACTTGCCCGAGATTCGATCGTCGGTATTCCAATACCTAGTTCAATCTCGTTACCGGCAAGTCTCTTTACTCGTTCTGTAATAAATCATCCCACAACTAACTCATTAGTTGCAATGCTTGCAAGGCTTAAGTGATGTGCATTACCGAGAGGGCCCAGAGATACCTCTCCGACAATCGGAGTGACAAAACCTAATCTCGAAATACGCCAACCCAACATGTACCTTTGGAGACACCTGTAGTACTCCTTTATAATCACCCAGTTACGTTGTGACATTTGGTAGCACCCAAAGTGTTCCTCCGGTAAACGGCAGTTGCATAATCTCATAGTTATAGGAACATGTATAAGTCATGAAGAAAGCAATAGCAACATACTAAACTATCGGGTGCTAAGCTAATGGAATGGGTCATGTCAATCAGATCATTCACTTAATGATGTGATCCCGTTAATCAAATAACAACTCATTGTTCATGGTTAGGAAACATAACCATCTTTGATTAACGAGCTAGTCAAGTAGAGGCATACTAGTGACACTTTGTTTGTCTATGTATTCACACATGTATTATGTTTCCGGTTAATACAATTCTAGCATGAATAATAAACATTTATCATGATATAAGGAAATAAATAATAACTTTATTATTGCCTCTAGGGCATATTTCCTTCAGTAATACCCTACTTCCTGATTGATTGATCTTGATGAATATGAGTATTACAAGAGTTGATCTACCTCGAGATCGTAATGGCTAAAACCCTAAGAATCTAGCATGTATGACTATGAGTATGATTATTTGTCTCTACGGACTAAGACCTCCGGTTTATATAGACACCGGGGGGGACTAGGGTACCTTTGTCCATCAGTATGTTACTTGCCCGAGATTCGATCGTCGGTATCCCCATACCTCGTTCAGTCTCGTTACCAGCAAGTCTCTTTACTCGTTATGTAACGAATGATCCCGTGACCAGCTCCTTAGTCACATTGAGCTCGTTATGATGATGCATTATCGAGTGGGCCCAGAGATACCTCTTCGTCATACGGAGTGACAAATCCCAGTATCGATTCGTGCCAACCCAATAGACACTTTTGGAGATACCTGTAGTGCACCTTTTTAGTCGCCGAGTTACGTTGTGACATTTGATACACCCAAAGCACTCCTATGGTATCCGGGAGTTGCACAATCTCATGGTCTAAGGAAACGATACTTGACATTCGAAAAGCTCTTGCAAACGAACTACACGATCTTGTGCTATACTCAGGATTGGGTTTTGTCCATCACATCATTCTCTTAATGATGTGATCCCATTATCAACGACATCCAATGTCCATGGTCAGGAAACTACAACCATCTATTGATCAACGATCTAGTCAACTAGAGGCTCACTAGGGACATATTGTGATCTATGTATTCACACATGTATTACGGTTTCCGGTTAATACAATTATAGCATGAACAATAGACAATTATCGTGAACGAGGAAATATAATAATAACCACTTTATTATTGCCTCTAGGGCATATTTCAAACAGTCTCCCACTTGCACTAGAGTCAATAATCTAGTTACATTGTGATGAATCGAACACCCATAGAGTTCTGCTGTTGATCATGGTTTACTCGTGGAAGAGGTTTAGTCAACGGATCTGTGACATTCAGATCCGTATGCACTTTACAAATATCTATGTCTCCATCTTGAATATATTCATGAATGGAGTTGAAGCGACGCTTGATATGCCTGGTCTTCTTGTGAAACCTGGGCTCCTTGGCAAGGGCAATAGCTCCAGTGTTGTCACAGAAGAGAGTCATCGGGCCCGACGCATTGGGAATAACTCCTAGGTCGGTGATGAACTCCTTCATCCAGACTGCTTCATGTGCTGCCTCCGAGGCAGCTATGTACTCCGCTTCACATGTAGATCCCGCCACAACGCTTTGGTTGCAACTGCACCAGCTGACTGCCCCACCATTCAAAATGTACACGTATCCATTTTGTGACTTGGAGTCATCCAGATCTGTGTCGAAGCTAGCATCGATGTAACCCTTTACGAAGAGCTCTTCGTCACCTCCATAAACGAGAAACATATCCTTAGTCTTTTTTGGTACTTCAGGATATTCTTGACCATTGTCTAGTGTTCCATACCGGGATCACTTTGGTACCTCCCTACCAAACTTACGGCAAGGTTCACATCAGGTCTGGTACACAGCATGGCATACATAATAGAGCCTATGGCTGAGGCATAGGGGATGTCACTCATCTTTTCTCTATCTTCTGCTGAGGTCGGGCATTGAGTCGTGCTCAATCTCACACATTACAACACATGCAAGAACCCCTTCTTGGACTGATCCATATTGAACTTCTTCAATATCTTGTCAAGGTATGTGCTTTGTGAAAGACCAATGAGGTGTCTCAATCTATCTCTATAGATTTTGATGCCTATATGTAAGCAGCTTCTCCAAGGTCCTTCATTGAAAAACACTTATTCAAGTAGACCTTTATGCTTTCCAAAAGTTCTATATCATTTCCCATCAATAGTATGTCATCCACATATAATATGAGAAATGCACAGAGCTCCCACTCACTTTCTTGTAAACACAGGCTTCTCCATAAGTCTGCAAAAACCCAAACGCTTTGATCATTTCATCAAAGTGAATGTTCCAACTCCGAGATGCTTGCACCAGCCCATAGATGGAGCACTAGAGCTTGCATACCTTGTCAGCATTCTTAGGATCGACAAAACCTTCCAGCTGCATCATATACAATTCTTCCTTAAGGAAACCATTAAGGAATGCCGTTTTGACGTTCATTTGCCATATCTCATAATCGTAGAATGCGGCAACTGCTAACATGATTCAGACGGACTTCAACTTCGCTACGGGTGAGAAGGTCTCATCATAGTCAACCCCTTGAACTTGTCGATAACCCTTAGTGACAAGTCGAGCCTTATAGACGGTCACATTACCATCCGCGTCAGTCTTCTTCTTAAAGATCCATTTATTCTCTATGGCTTGCCGATCATCGGGTAAGTCTGTCAAAGTCCATACTTCGTTTTCATACATGGATCCTATCTCGGATTTCATGGCCTCAAGCCATTTGTTGGAATCCGGGCCCGCCATCGCTTCTTCATAGTTTGAAGGTTCACCGTTGTCTAACAACATGATTTTTAGGACAGGGTTGCCGTACCACTCTGGTGCGGAACGTGTCCTTGTGGACCTATGAAGTTCAGTAGCAACTTGATCTGAAGTTTCATGATCTTCATCATTAACTTCCTCTCTAGTCGGTGCAGGCACCACAGAAACATCTTCCTGAGTTGCGCTACTCTCCGGTTCGAGAGGCAGTACCTCATCAAGTTCTACTTTCCTCCCACTCACTTCTTTCGAGAGAAACTCTTTCTCCAGAAAGGATCCATTCTTGGCAACAAAGATCTTGCCTTCGGATCTGAGGTAGAAGGTATACCCAATAGTTTCCTTAGGGTATCCTGTGAAGACGCATTTTTCTGACTTGGGTTCGAGCTTTTTAGGTTGAGGTTTCTTGACACAAGCATCGCATCCCCAAACTTTCAAAAACGGCAGCTTAGGTTTCATCCCAAACCATAATTCATACGGTGTCGTCTCAATGGATTTTGATGGAGCCCTATTTAAAGTGAATGCGGCAGTCTCTAAAGCATAACCCCAAAATGATAGCGGTAGATCGGTAAGAGACATCATAGATTGCACCATATCCAATAGAGTACGATTACGATGTTCAGACACACCATTATGCTGAGGTGTTCCAGGCAGCGTGAGCTGTGAAACAATTCCACATTTCCTTAAGTGCGTGCCAAACTCGTGACTCAAGTATTCCCCTCCACAATCTGATTGTAGGAACTTTATTTTCCTATCATGTTGATTCTCTACCTCACTCTGAAATTCCTTGAACTTTTCAAAGGTCTCAGACTTGTGTTTCATTAAGTAGACATACCCATATATACTTAAGTCATCAGTGAGGGTGAGAACATAGCGATAGCCACCGCCAGCCTCAACGCTCATTGGACCGCACACATCAGTATGTATGATTTCCAATAAGTTGGTTGCTCGCTCCATTGTTCCGGAGAACGGAGTCTTGGTCATTTTTCCCATGAGGCATGGTTTGCACGTGTCAAATGATTCATGATCAAGAGACTCCAAAAGTCCATCTGCATGGAGTTTCTTCATGCATTTGACACCAATCTGACCAAGGCGGCAACGCCACAAGTATGTGGGACTATCATTATCAACCTTACATCTTTTGGCATTCACACTATGAATATGTGTAACATCACGTTCGAGATTCAATAAAAATAAACCATTGACCAGCGGGGCATGACAATAAAACATATCTCTCATATAAATAAAACAACCATTATTCTCGATTTAAATGAGTAGCCATCTCACATTAAACGAGATCCAGATACAATGTTCATGCTCAAAGCTGGCACTAAATAACAATTATTGAGGTTTAAAACTAATCCCGAAGGTAGATGCAGAGGTAGAGTGCCGACGGCGATCACATCGACCTTGGAACCATTCTCGACGCACATTGTCACATCGTCCTTCGCTAGTCTCCGCTTATTCCGCATCTCCTGTTTTGAGTTACAAATATGAGAAACCGCACCGGTATCAAATACCCAAGAGCAACTAGGAGCGCTGGTAAGGTACACATCAATAACATGTATATCACATATACCTTTGGTGTTGCTAGCCTTCTTATCCGCTGAGTACTTGGGGCAGTTCCGTTTCTAGTGACCATTTCCCTTGCAATAAAAGCACTGAGTCTCAGGCTTGGGTCCATTCTTTGGCTTCTTCCTGGTAATTGATTTATCGGGTGCGGCAACTCCCTTGCCATCCTCCTTAAAGTTCTTTTTACCCTTGCCTTTCTTGAAACTAGTAGTCTTATTCACCATCAACACGTGATGTTCCTTTTTGATTTCCACCTCCGCTAATTTCAGCATTGAATATAACTCAAGAATGGACTTCGCCATCCCTTGCATATTGTAGTTCATCACAAAGCTCTTGTAGCTAGGTGGAAGCGACTGGAGGATCCTATCAATGACCGAGTCATCCGAAAGATTAACTCCCAGCTGAGACACACGGTTGTGCAACCTAGACATTTTGAGTATATGCTCACTGACAGATCTGTTTTCCTCCATCTTACAACTATAGAACCTGTCAGAGACTTCATATTTCTCGACCCGCGCATGAGCTTGGAAAACCATTTCCAGCTCTTGGAACATCTCATATGCTATGTGCTGCTCAAAACGCTTTTGGAGCCCCGGTTCTAAGCTGTAAAGCATGCCGCACTAAACTAGGGAGTAATCATCACTACGCGACTGTGAGGCGTTCATAACGTCTTGAGTTGCTGGAAAAATGGGTGCATCACCTAGCGGTGCTTCAAGGACATATGCTTTCTTGGCAGCTATGAGGTTGATCCTCAAGTTATGGACCCAGTCCATATAGTTTCTATCATCGTCTTTCAGCTTGGTTTTCTCTAGGAACGCGTTGAAGTTGAGGGCAATATTAGCATGGGCCATTTGATCTACAAGACATATTGTAAGGATATTTTAGACTAAGTTCATCTAATCAAATTATTTAGTGAACTCCCACTCAGATAGACATCCCTCTAGTCATCTAAGTGATACATGATCCGAATCGACTAGGCTGTGTCCGATCATCACGTGAGATGGACTAGTCATCAACGGTGAACATCTCCATGTTGATCACATCTACTATACGACTCACGTTCGACCTTTCGGTCTCTCGTGTTTCGAGGCTATGTCTGTACATGCTAGGCTCGTCAAGTCAACCTAAGTGTTCCGCATGTGTAAATCTGGCTTACACCCATTGTATGCGAACGTTAGAATCTATCACACCCGATCATCACATGGTGCTTCGAAACAATGAACCTTCGCAACGGTGCACAGTTAGGGGGAACACTTTTCTTGAAATTTTAGTGAGGGATCATCTTATTTATGCTACCCTCGTTCTAAGCAAATAAGATGTAACATGACAAACATCACATGCAAATCATAAAGTGACATGATATGGCCAATATCATCTTGCGCCTTTGATCTCCATCTTCGAGGCGCGGCATGATCACCTTTGTCACTGGCATGACACCATGATCTCCATCATCGTGTTTTCATGAAGTTGTCTCGCCAACTATTACTTCTACTACTATGGCTAACGGTTAGCAATAAAGTAAAGTAATTACATGGCGTTTTCATTGACATGCAGGTCATACAATAAATTTAGACAACTCCTATGGCTCCTGCATACTCATCGACATGCAAGTCGTTATTCCTATTATAAGAACATGATCAGTCTCATACATCACATATATCATTCATCACATCCTTTTGGCCATATCACATCACATAGCATACCCTGCAAAAACAAGTTAGACGTCCTCTAATTGTTGTTGCATGTTTTACGTGGCTACTAAGGGTTTCTAGAAAGAACGTTTCTTACCTACGCAAAAGCCACAACGGTGATATGTCAATTGCTATTTACGCTTCATAAGGACCCTCTTCATCGAATCTGATCCGACTAAAGTGGGAAAGATAGACACCTGCTAGCCACCTTATGTATCAAGTGCATGTCAGTCGGTGGAACTAGTCCCATGTAAGCGTACGTGTAAGGTCAGTTCGGGCCGCTTCATCCCACAAAGCCGCCGAATCAAGATAGGACTAGTAACGGTAAGCAAACTGAAAAAATCATCACCCACAACTACTTTGTGTTCTACTCGTGCATAGAATCTACGCATAGACCTAGCTCATGATGCCGCAGTTGGGGAACGTAGTAATAATTCAAAATTTTCCTACGTGTCACCAAGATCAATCTAGGAGATGCTAGCAATGAGAGAGAGGGAGTTCATCTTTATACCCTTGAAGATTGCTAAGCGGAAGCGTTACAAGAACGCGGTCTATGGAGTCGTACTCGCGGCGATTCAAATCCTAAAGATCTGATCAAGCGCCGAACGGATGGCGCCTCCGCGTTCAACACACGTACAGCCCGGGGACGTCTCCTCCTTCTTGATCCAGCATGGGGAGAGGAGAATTTGAGGGAGAACTCTGGCAGCACGACGGCGTGGTGGTGGTGGAGCTCGTGTTTCTCCGGTAAAGCTTCGCTAAGCACTACGGAGGAGGATGAGGTGTTGGAGGAGGGAGGGGCTGCGCCAGGGAAGGGGGTGTGGCTGCCCTCCCACCCCCCCCCCCTCCCCACTCTCTATTTATAGGGTGAAGGGGAGAGGGGGCCGGCCCCCCTAGATGCATATAGAGGGGGGCGGGGGGAGACTTGGCCCCCAAGCAAGGTGGGAGGCGCCCCTCCCCCTAGGGTTTCCAACCCTAGGCGCCTTGGGCCCTTGCGGGGCGCACCAGCCCACCAGGGGCTGGTTCCCTCCCATATTCAGCCCATTAAGTCCCCCGGGTAGGTGGCCCCACCCGGTGGACCCCCGGACACCTTTCGGTGGTCCCGGTACAATACCGATAACCCCTGAAACTATTTCGGCGACTGAAACTGGACTTCCCATATATAAATCTTCACCTCCGGACCATTCCAGACCTCCTCGTAACATTCGGGATCTCATCCGGGACTCCGAACAACCTTCGGTAACCACATGCAATTTCCCATAACAACTCTAGCGTCACCGAACCTTAAGTGTGTAGACTCTACGGGTTCGGGGACCATGTAGACATGACCGAGACATCTCTCAGGCCAATAACCAATAGTGGGATCTAGATACCCATGTTGGCTCCCACATGTTTCACGATGATCTCATCGGATGAACCACGATGTCGGGTATTCAATCAATCCCATATACAATTCCCTTTGTCCATCGGTATGTTACTTGCCCAAGATTCGATCGTCGGTATCCCCATACCTCATTCAATCTCGTTACCAGCAAGTCTCTTTACTCGTTCCGTAATGCATGATCTCGTGACCAACTCCTTAGTCACATTGAGCTCGTTATGATGATGCATTACCGAGTGGGCCCAGAGATACCTCTCCGTCATACGGAGTGGCAAATCACAGTCTTGATTTGTGCCAACCCAACAGACACCTTCGGAGATACCTGTAGTGCACCTTTATAGTCACCCAGTTATGTTGTGACGTTTGATACACCCAAAGCACTCCTACGGTATCCGGGAGTTGCACAATCTCATGGTCTAAGGAAACGATACTTGACATTAGAAAAGCTCTTGCAAACGAACTACACGATCTTGTGCTATGCTCAGGATTGGGTCTTGTCCATCAGATCATTCTCCTAATGATGTGATCCCGTTATCAACGACATCCAATGTCCATGGTTAGGGAATTACAACCATCTATTTATCAACGAGCTAGTCAACTAGAGGCTCACTAGGGACATATTGTGATCTATGTATTCACACATGTAATACGGTTTTCGGTTAATACAATTATAGCATGAACAATAGACAATTATCATGAACAAGAAAATATAATAATAACCACTTTGTTATTGCCTCTAGGACATATTTCTAACATTTGATAGTATCATCTGTAGATGTGTTGTCAGGTTTTCGCCCTGTAGCGGATTCGAGTCGAGCATTGGCAGCGGGGTTTCCTCGCAATGCACCAACTCGCCTCCCTATCTTTTCCTTCTCCTTTCCTTGTTGGTATTTGTATATTGGCTTGGTGGACTTTGTATTTCCATTAAGCAAATAATGAAAAGGAGGTGCTCGGTTGGAAACAAGATCAACGGATGTTCGACGACATAATTCAGATAGCAAAGTGTAATGCAGGGAGATTTTAAATTCAGATAGCAAAGTGTAATGCGGGGACATTTCAAACAAGATCGCTTTTTTATTCAAGGAAAGAAACAATACAATATCATTTACGGAAAGGACAAGTCCATTGATTAATTCGTTCCACGGACTACTCCGTTGGGTGCTTGTAACAATATAGGAACGGAGTCCAGTTCAAAAAAAAGGTGATGGGTTTGAGCGTTCGATTGGATATGACGGCTGGGATTGGGCGCGGGGAGGCCATCCGCGAGACAGGAAAAGGCGGGAGCTCCTATACGCCGCCTGTGTGCATCCGATCGTTGCGACTTCGTTGAAGCGACGCGCACACGGGCCGGCCCAATCATCTCGCTGTGAGCGAAAGAACGAAAATAGAAGAAGCGCTTGTGTGGGATCGAACAGACGACATCATGCTCGATTCCAGTGACGCTAATCAGCCGAGCTAGCTACCTCGAACGTTTTACATGCAGCGCCAGTCATAATGTAGAAAGTACAGTGGCAAATCCTTAAAAAAAGTTCAACATTTTTATAATATACAATGAACATTTTCATCATATACTATGAACATTTTTGTAGTACAGAATGAACATTTTCATCAATGAACATTTTCTAAATATACATTGAACATTTCATAAATACACAATGAACATTTTCTAAGTATACATTGAACAATTTCATCATATACAATGAACATTTTTGTAATACACAATGACATTTTCTAATATACATTGAAAAATTTAATAATATACAATGAACATTTTTGTAATACATAATGAACATTTCTAATATATGTTGAACAATTTAATAATATACAATGAAAATTTTTGTAATACACAATGAACAATTTTACAGTGCAAGGTGAACTATGTCATAATATACGATGAGCATTTTGTTAATACATTGAAGATTTTGTAACACACGGTGAACTTTTTATACAAATACACAATAAATGAGAAGAAGAACAGAAACAGAAAATAAAAAAGGAAACGTAAAAGAAAAAAAGAACAAAAAGGAGTCAAGACAGAAATATAAAAACTGGAACAAAACAACTGAAAACCTGCGAAACAGTGAAAAAACTGGAAGAAAAAAACCATAGAAAAAAAACGAAAAAAAAACCCAAGAAACAAGGAAAACAGCAGCGAACGAAATCCGTACTTGGGCCGGCCCAAGTGGCGACTTGCTTCAGCGAAGGCTCCTCCTTTTTTACGCCTGCGGGCGTCAAATAGGATTTGCCGGAAAAGGCGTGATGGGGCCAGATCGCTGGCGTGGCGGCCGTCCGCCCGCTGGTGGGCTGGGCTGGGTGCCGCCGCGTGAGCTGCTGGGCCGATAGGGCGTGGTTCGCGTGGACTTTATTGGTCTGTAGTAGCCGTGTGGGTGTGAGCGTCGCGGAACCCTAGGTACAGCGTATAGAGCCTAGGGCTACATACGCATTTCCCCGTATATACAGAAAGTCATTTTCTCCTTTTCCATTTCCTCCGGCCGACAGCCGACGGCGCCAGTAGAGCTCGCGAATGAGGAGTGACAGCGGTGGGTCGTAGCGAGATGGCGGATGCGCGTGGATCGGTCGGGACGGCGGTGGATGGACTCGACCTCGAGCTGCGTCTCGGCCCGCCCTCCGCGCCGATCGGGTACGACATCGACCTCGCGCTCTTCTCCGGCCAGATCCCGGTGGAGAGCCTCGCGGTTGTGGAGGTGGAGAGGGCGGGCGATCTCATCATCGTGGGCCCGGTGGAGAGCGCCGCGGCCGCGGCGGTGGAGAAGGGGAGCGATCTCGCCATCGTGGTCTACGATGGCTCGGTGCGCGGGGACGACGTGCCGCCAGCGGGCACCGAGAGCGTCGCCGTCGCGGAGGTGGACAAGGCGAGCGATCTCGCGATCGTGGTCTATGACGGCTCGGTGCGCGGGGACGACGTGCCGCCCGCGGTGACCGAGAGCATCGCCGTCGCGGAGATGGACAAGGTGAGCGATCTCGCCATCGTGGTCTACGAGGGCCAGGCGGGTGGAGACGACGCGCCGCCCGCGGTGGGGGAGCTCGCGGTTTTGGCGACGCCGGATGACGAGCCGCGGGACGGGCACGTCGTCGCCGGGCAGATCGTCCTGGCGGGCAGCGCCGGCTCTACTGCGCTGGCGCTGTGCCACCTACCCCTGCAGCAGGTGCAGCCCGGCCGCGGGATCCCGCTGTTACCCAGGGCAGGCCGCGGCGCACGCCAGTCGCGGAGGAGGGCCGTCGCCGCCGCGACAGACCCAGCCCTGAATTCCGCCGACACGGTGCGGGCGTGGGTGCGCGACGAGCTAGAGGAGAGCCACCACCTCCCCAGGGACCTGCTGCTGAGCTACATCGGCGAGAAGGTTTTGAGCCAGTCCGACATGAACTCCGGACAGGCCCGCTTCCTCCTCCCGGCCAGCGCAGACGCCCGCCTCCGCGCCTTCCTCAACCCCGTCGAGATCGCTGCGTGCGGCTTCAACAATACCGAGCGGTAGGCAAAGAGGGCGAGGATCCCCGGGGAAAGAGCCAGGCCGACGACGTACACGGGGGTGCCGTTGTCCGTCTACGTGAGCAGCGGCCGGGGACATGGCGTGTCTGACCAACTGAGGCTGAACAAGTTCCACCGCAGCGGCTGCACCGTGATCAACGGTTGGAGGTACAGGCGCTTCATGGAGTTCTGCGGCCTAAAGGCGGGCGACGGCGTCGAGCTCTGGGCGTTCCGGTGGCCGCCTGAGCTCGGTCCATGCCTTCTCATCGCCAAGAGGGACGGCGTCCGCCCCGCCCGAAACCCATAGCTAGCGTGTGCAATCCTCTCGCCGGGGCGGGGATACTGCATGTGAACTGCCTACCAGATGGTACCGATCGCAAGCCAATTTAGGAAACGGTTTCATGTTTCATGTTGTTTTGTGGGATAATTTCATGTTGTTGTTGTATCGTACTAGTAGTGGTACCTGTCTCTTTCTCGGTCTGACTACCATTTCAACTTTAGGAAAGAGATCATCTCGAATTCATGTTGTTTAGTTGTTGTATCGATCGTTCTTGTCTGACTAGCATTTCAACATTATGTTTCAGTTATATGGATGCAATCTCTTGTGTCACTTTGAAATTGTTCTTCTTATGGGTACGAGTTATCGGGCAAGGTACATCTTTTTTTCTGGGGAATTACCAAAGATTTTAAACAAAGGAACTCCTGGAACAATCAACCAATAAACTGCTAACCAGGAAGTGGGGGGGTCAGAGTTGCAAGGTAGGTGCACCGTAGAAATAACTTGGCGCGCACGTATATTGGGTGGTTACAAGGCACGTACGCAACCTAGAAATAAGTTGGCGCGTATTTACCTTTGGAATATCTTAACTTGAGGCGCATGTATATTGGACGGTTACAAGGCGGACACACACCCGAGAAATAAGTTGGCACACTTTTACCCTAGGAATAACTTGGCGCGTACGTACGCGAAACTATCTATACGACCTATGTTTTATCTTATTATTAACCGCTTACTGAATATATGTTTTGAAAGATTATATTAATTAACTAGTATTTTTCATGGCAAACTTGTAAAAAAAATCTCCCTAAACGCTTTTTTGTTAATTACAGTGGATTCCAAAGACAAATAAGTTATATTACACTTCCTACTCCTAAGAAGTTTAGTTATTTTGGTCAATTCTAAAAATCAGATCTAAATAGATCTTGTTGCTCATATCTGCAGCAATATAGTCCATAACTTCTAGTTATGACCTTGTGATAACTTTTACTTTATTTGGAAATCTTGCCTCATTTATCTCAAATGCATGCCCTCCTTGAAATCATTACCATATCTCCAAGAAGGAAGCATGCCCCAATCATTAGATGGACTGACACCGAGCTGCAGGTGGGCAACTCAAATGCATGTTCATTTGGTTATTATATCAAAGCCTATGAAATTTCACCAAATTCTGTCAATTTCTATGAGATTGTGTAAAATTATGTAGAACAACTCCATAAAAGTGTGTCCAAGAAGGAAGCATGCCCCAATCATTAGATGGACTGACACCGAGCTGCAGGTGGGCAACTCAAATGCATGTTCATTTGGTTATTATATCAAAGCCTATGAAATTTCACCAAATTCTGTCAATTTCTATGAGATTGTGTAAAATTATGTAGAACAACTCCATAAAAGTGTGTCAAGGACAAAAAAACTTGCAAAAAAGTGTCAGGATGACAAGAAAAACTAGGTAAAAGAGTTTCACGGGCATAAATCTATTGCTAACAAGTAAATTTCAGTATTAAATAGCATAAATAAGGCATTT
>NC_041388.1:621366150-621390613 GCF_002162155.2 Triticum dicoccoides | reverse complement strand
ACTATTTTCTTTTTCTTTAGGTAGACAAAAATGTTTTATTTCAAGTTATGTTTCTTCATTGTAACATTGAGCTCTTACATGATTTTATTCATTTCCTTCTTTTTCTTAAAAAGGAAACGTACAAATTGAATAGCCCCTTAGCAGCAGTGAACTATATGCATCGACTTATTGAAAACTGTAGAATTTCTCAAGTCCTAAATCTTACAAAGTATAGAAAGGAGAAACTTTGGCCTAATGGAATCATTGGCGTTTGACGGTGTTGATTTGCTCAATAGGTCTTGCAAGCAGGAAGGCGGCGTGATGTCCAGGTGATGCCAAATCAGCATTGCTTTCGGAGAGTCAAAGAAGAGGTGATCAATATCTTTGAAGGTGCAAGAACCATTTTGGGGAACCACATATGGCATTGAGTGTTCAGTCCACAAGGACGTATTTTTGTCCCATAGGCCAATTTTGTATGCAATTTGAAATGATGACTAGATCTTTTCACTTTTCCTGTAATTTAACTAATACATAGAATAGCCTCTTAGCAGGTGTGAACTATATGCATCGACAAATACTTGTCCATGATTGTTTTCGTGCAGTGTGTCCACTCCATAGATAAATAAATACTCCTACACTACTGTGATGGCAAAAATATGTCAGACATGATGGAGGGGTTCCTGGCAACGATCACGAGCTTCCTTATGCGATACGTCGGGCTACCGCTCACTGTCCATAGATTGTGTGGGGTCCACTTCCAATTACTAATCGACAAGATTTCTAGTAAGCGGATGTGGGCATTGAAAAACAATCACCTTCGTCGACCAACTTCGGTCAAAATCGCCCATCACTACTGAAACTATTTACCACCTCACCCCTCTCATCCTTCCAAAGGGTGCGACAAAAACCATTACCAAGCTTCAGCGATCCTTTCTTTGGGTGGAAACGAACAAGGTCTCGGTAGGGAAGGGCAAGGTGAGATGGGACATCGTTTGCCAGCCGACTGCTCCTGGGGGATCTGGAATCCTCAACATCGAAAATATTCCGAGAGCGCTTCGGCTGCAGTGGCCATGGTTAGAGTGGACAGACCCCTCTAGGGCTTGGGTTGGCATGGGAACTCCGTGCGACGCCGAGGACCTGGACCTTTTCTACAAATGCGCCACCATTAATGTTGGGGATGGGATGAAAACCAAGTTTGGCATGGCCCATGGCTCGATGGTGCAAAGCCAAAGGATATTGCCCCTCAAGTTTTGAGTTGTCCAAGACCAAGAGTGGCTTTGTCAATAAAGCCCTCATGGGGGGCGAGTGGATTACTAAGGTTGATACTTGTTCCGGGCCGGGCTTGATGCTAATCACCTGCTAGAATTCTATTCCCTTTGGGATCTTCTCCTCGACGTGCACCTAAGCCAGGACATGCCTGATTCTATAACCTCCCATGTGAGCCCTTCTAGAACTTACTCGTCCGACACTGCAAATAAAAAGCAATTCGAGGACCCCCCCCCCCCTCTCAACCTTGAAGGCGGCGGTCTAGAACAATTCGGCGCCGCCGAATCTATAATTATTGTTCTAGGTAATCCTGCAAAACAATATTTGGACTGTTGACCGCTTGCAACAAGGGGATGTCATAACTATGGTCAATGCCAACTTTGCAAAAGAGTTCCGGAGATGGCCGCACACATTTTGTCCGGGTGCCGATACTCTGAGCGCATCTGGGCTATGGTCAGAGATTGGCTCCGCATCCATGACATGTCCTTCGATGATTGGCCAAACTTCCAAAGTCTGGCTCAATGGTAGTCCACTGTGATTCACATCAATAGCCAACGAAGGAAGGTTGTTGCATCCTCGGTGATTCTCACGTCTTGAGATATCTGAAACAAGAGAAATGCCCGGGTCTTTCAAAACATCTACGCCTCGCCAACAACGATATTCGCCATCATCTAGCGCGAGGCGTCACTTTGGGGCATTGCCGGGGCCATACACTTGAGGTTGATCATGCTGCGAGGGTAATTCCTTACATGTGTTTGCGCCGTCGGGTGAGAGTTGTAATTCTAAACCTTCTTCTTAGTCTATAAAACGGGGCCAAACTTTGGCCCATGTTTCAGAAAAGGAGGACGAAACCAATGTTATCTCGTGCGGCCGTAAAAAACACAGGAATTCCCCTGCCCACTCCTTGCTTGCCACCGAGAGCCCAGCTTGCGCGGCCAGTTGCGCATCGTTGGCTGTACGTACGTGCTTTTAAATTCTGCTGCATCGATCACACCGTGAACGGCTTGTCGTGCTCCAAACCAGCCAAAGTCACCGGCTCCCATAGCAACCACTATATGTACGTACACACACCACGAAGCCGATACACAAACACACACAACGCAACCTCCAACATACAGATCGAACCACCGTGCTTGCGCACCTACGCCTCCCCGTCGCCTACAGTAATGGCCTCTCGTAAAGTCGCGCTCGCCGCCATGGCCGTCGTCATCGCCGTGGCCGCCTTGCTCCCGGCGACGGCTTCCGCGGCGTCGTACACCGTCGGCGACGACTCCGGGTGGGACATCGGGATCGACTACCGCGCCTGGGCCAGCGGCAAGAAGTTCAGAGTCGGCGACACCCTCGGTGCGTTTCATCTCGGGGCACCAACCTTGCATGCATGCATGATCGGCGTATGTATATTGACTTATTGATGAGTTGATCCATTTTCGTCTCGTCCGTGCGTGCAGAGTTTCTCTACTCGTTGGGGGAGGCGGAGCACAACGTGGTGTTGGTGGACGCGCAGAGCTTCGCGGCGTGCACCGTGCCCAGCAACGCGCCCACGCTCACCACCGGCGACGACACCGTGTCGCTGACGCAGGCCGGGCAGTGGTTCTTCATCTGCGGCATCGAGGGCCACTGCCAGGACGGCATGAAGCTCGCCGTCAACGTCCACTGATCCACTATATATCGATCAACTGGTGTAGCCACTGCGACCGTGCGAATAAAAATCTTCAGAGCACGCACATTGTACCATTACGCAATTCGGGCCAGTACTTGGCTCCCGACTCAGTTTCCCCGTAGAGTTCAACTGCCTTATGACACTTTTTTTCTCTCTACATATTTATATGTTTTGTTGCCACGTAGTACCAGATTTAATCAAGAGCTACAGTTTGATTCCCCGCAACAAAAGAGTTACAGTTTCATACATTATTAATGTATTGGGCATCTAAAAAGATAGTTTATGTATTGAGTTTTTTTCCTTGCAAACTGTGTTGGAAGATTTTATTTCCTTAGCTGGATTGGGAGAATCTGAGACTATGTGTCAGGTTCACTTGTAACCTGGTCGTTTGTCCAAAGTGGAAATGGAATGGAAGTTCAGGTGAGAAAGGTCTCCCCTTGTGACCGTTCACTCATATTTGTTTTTTGGTAAAACATGCAATAATGTTTTGGATCCGTAAAAATGTCACAAGGACAAAAACAACTTATGAAAAAGTATCACATGGAGAGGAAAAAAACTTGGTAAAAAGTGTCATGGGAATTAAAATATGCTAAAAAGTAAATTTCGTCTTTGTGCGTTATAGCGGGTTAATGGGTGCATGTTCGCTTAGCTTCTGTCCCACCCGGCCCAACTTTTTTGTGGGCTTATATTTCGAATCAAAGCACCGATAAAACTAGATTGTCAAAAATCGATTGAAAAACAGAATTTTGTGTAGGTCAATTTTGATTTGTGCTTCAGGTTCGTTTGATCGTTGGATGAGCATCCAACCCCGGGTCAAAATTGACTTACGCAAGACCAAATTTCAGTCCACTTAAAAGAATCTACAGTCGGATCATAAATCTAATCCAATCGTATGCATCCGCAGACGCATTCGGATGCATCCATGGACATGACCAGTCACCCCTCAAATGCCCGTGTATCTCAAATCCAATACTCCATACTCATGCTAGCCATGCAACATGAATGAGACAAAGTAGTGATCATACCAAACAAAGCAGCAAACGTATACATAGATCAATGAAATTGCATACATACATTAATGCATAACCAAAATACAACAGTTCATTGTTGGACGGACATAAAAATAACTTAAAAACTAAACAAGGGATAGAGAAGGGTAGAGGAACCCGCAAAAAATAAAAAGAGAAGGGCAGAGGAAATCACCATTTCATCGCTGGCCCCTTCCCCTTACGGACGTCGGTGTGGTTGTACCCGTCCATGTAAGCGTTGGCGGCAGGATCGGCGTTGTCGTCAGAGCTTAAGCTGTCAGAGCCACTGGAGATGCGGGAGTCATCGGATCAGATGACATAATACCAGCCACTGTACGACCACGCGGTCCCGCGCCTTCACCATTAGGGCGGCAATCATTTTGACTGCCGCATCTGCCTTTGCCTTGCTCTTCAGGTGCTCAATGGCAAGTCAGAGGGCTTTCTGTTGGAAATATGCCCTAGAGGCAATAATAAAATGATTATTATATTTCCTTGTTCATGATAATTGTCTATTATTCATGCTATAATTGTATTATCCGGAAATCGTAATACATCTGTGAATACATAGACCACAATGTGTCCCTAGTGAGCCTCTAGTTGACTAGCTCGTTGATCAACAGATAGTCATGATTTCCCGGCTATGGACATGGGGATGTCATTGATAACGAGATCACATCATTAGGAGAATGATGTGATGGACAAGACCCAATCCTAAGCTTAGCTCAAAGATCGTATAGTTCGTTTGCTGTAGCTTTTCTGAATGTCAAGTATCATTTCCTTAGACCATGAGATTGTGCAACTCTCGGATACCGTAGGAGTGCTTTGGGTGTGCCAAACGTCACAACGTAACTGGGTGACTATAAAGATACATTACAGGTGTCTCCGAAAGTGTCCGTTGGGTTGGCACGAATCGAGACTGGGATTTGTCACTCCGTATGACGGAGAGGTATCTTTGGGCCCACTCGGTAATGCATCATCATAATGAGCTCAATGTGATCAAGTGGTTGATCACGGGATCATGCATTACGGTACGAGTAAAGTGACTTGCTGGTAACGAGACTGAACAAGGTATTGGGATACCGACGATCGAGTCTCGGGCAAGTAACGTACCAATTGACAAAGGGGTTGCTTGAATCCTCGACATCGTGGTTCATCCGATGAGATCATCGAGGAGCATGTGGGAGCCAACATGGGTATCCAGATCCCGTTGTTGGTTATTGACCGGAGAGTCGTCTCGGTCATGTCTGCTTGTCTCCCGAACCCGTAGGGTCTACACACTTAAGGTTCGGTGACGCTAGGGTTGTAGAGATATGAGTATGCAGTAATCCGAAAGTTGTTCGGAGTCCCGGATGAGATCCTGGACGTCACGAGGAGTTCCGGAATGGTCTAGAGGTGAAGAATTATATATAGGAAGTAGTGTAGTTTCGGCCGTCGGGAAAGATTCGGGGTCACCGGTATTGTACCGGGACCACCGGATGGGTTCCGGGGGTCCACCGGGTGAGGACACCCATCCCGGAGGGCCCCGTGGGCTGAAGTGGGGAGGGAACCAGCCCCTAGTGGGCTGGTGCGCCCCCCCCCCCTTGGGCCCCCCCTGCGCCTAGGGTTGGAAACCCTAGGGTGGGGGGGCGCCTCCACTTGCCTTGGGGGACAAGCCTCCCCTTGCCCCCCCCCCCAAGGAGATCCCATCTCCTAGGGTCGGCGCCCCCCCAGGGGGCCTATATAAAGGGGGGAGGGAGGGCAGCCGGACCTGACGTCTTGGCGCCTTCCTCTCCCCTGCTACACCTCTCCCTCTCGCAGAAGCTCGGCGAAGCCCTGCTGCGATCATTGCTGCTTCCACCACCACGCCGTCGTGCTGCTGGATCTTCATCAACCTCTCCTTCCCCCTTGCTAGATCAAGAAGGAGGAGACGTCATCCGCTCCGTACGTGTGTTGAACGCGGAGGTGCCGTCCGTTCGGCACTTGGTCATCGGTGATTTGGATCACGGCGAGTACGACTCCATCATCCCCGTTCTCTTGAACGCTTCCGCTCGCGATCTACAAGGGTATGTAGATGCACTCTCCTCTCGTTGCTAGTTGACTCCATAGATTGATCTTGGTGAAACGTAGGAATTTTTTTTATTTTCTGCAACGTTCCCCAACAGTGGCATCATGAGCTAGGTCTATGCGTAGTTACTATGCACGAGTAGAACACAAAGTAGTTGTGGGCGTCGATATTGTCAATTTGCTTGCCGTTACTAGTCTTATCTTGATTCGGCAGCATCGTGGGATGAAGCAGCCCGGACCAACCTTACACGTACACTTACGTGAGACCGGTTCCACCGACTGACATGCACTAGTTGCATAAGGTGGCTGGCGGGTGTCTGTCTCTCCCACTTTAGTCGGATCGGATTCGATGAACAGGGTCCTTATGAAGGGTAAATAGAAATTGGCAATTCACGTTGTGATTTTGGCATAGGTAAGAAACGTTCTTGCTAGAAACCTATAGCAGCCACGTAAAAACTTGCAACAACAATTAGAGAACGTCTAACTTGTTTTTGCAGCAAGTGTTTTGTGATGTGATATGGCCAAAGGTTGTGATGAATGATGGATGATATATGTGATGTATGAGATTGATCATGTTCTTGTAATAGGAATCACGACTTGCATGTCGATGAGTATGACAACCGGCAGGAGCCATAGGAGTTGTCTTTATTTTTTGTATGACCTGCGTGTCATTGAAAAACACCATGTAAATTACTTTACTTTATTGCTAAACGTGTTAGCCATAGTAGTAGAAGTAATAGTTGGCGAGCAACTTCATGGAGACACGATGATGGAGATCATAATGATGGAGATCATGGTGTTATGGCGGTGAAAAGATGATCATGGAGCCCCAAGATGGAGATCAAAGGAGCTATATGATATTGGCCATATCATGTCACTATTATTTGATTGCATGTGATGTTTATCATATTTTTGCATCTTGTTTACTTAGAACGACGGTAGTAAATAAGATGATCCCTCATGATAATTTCAAGAAAGTGTTCCCCCTAAGTGCGCCGTTGCGACAGTTTGTTGTTTCGAAGCACCACGTGATGATCGGGTGTGATAGATTCCAACGTTCACATACAACGGGTGTAAGACAGATTTACACACGGAATACACTTAGGTTGACTTGGCGAGCCTAGCATGTACAGACATGGCCTCGGAACACAAAAGACCGAAAGGTCGAGCATGAGTCGTATAGAAGATACGATCAACATGAAGATGTTCACCGATGTTGACTAGTCCGTCTCACGTGATGATCGGACACGGCCTAGTCAACTCGGATCATGTTATACTTAGATGACTGGAGGGATGTCTATCTAAGTGGGAGTTCATTGAATGATTTGATTAGATGAACTTAATTATCATGAACTTAGTCTAAAATCTTTTCAATATGTCTTGTAGATCAAATGGCCAACGTTGTCCTCAACTTCAACGCGTTCCTAGAGAAAACTAAGCTGAAAGACAATGGCAGCAATTATACGGACTGGGTCCGGAACCTGAGGATCATCCTCATAGCTGCAAAGAAAGATTATGTCCTAGAAGCACCGCTAGGTGACGAACCCGTCCCACAGAACCAAGACGTTATGAACGCTTGGCAGACACGTGCTGATGATCACTCCCTCGTTCAGTGCGGCATGCTTTACAGCTTAGAACCGGGGCTCCAAAAGCGTTTTGAGCGACACGGAGCATATGAGATGTTCGAAGAGCTGAAAATGGTTTTCCAAGCTCATGCCCAGGTCGAGAGATATGAAGTCTCCGACAAGTTCTTCAGCTGTAAGATGGAGGAAAATAGTTCTGTCAGTGAGCACATACTCAAAATGTCTGGGTTGCATAACCGCTTGACTCAGCTGGGAGTTAATATCCCGGATGACGCGGTCATTGACAGAATCCTTCAGTCGCTTCCACCAAGCTACAAGAGCTTTGTGATGAACTTCAATATGCAGGGGATGGAAAAGACCATTCCTGAAGTATTTGCAATGCTGAAATCAGCAGAGGTAGAAGTCAAAAAGGAACATCAAGTGTTGATGGTGAATAAAACCACTAAGTTCAAGAAAGGCAAGGGTAAGAAGGACGGCAAGGGAGTTGCCGCGCCCGGTAAGCAAGCTGCCAGGAAGAAGCCAAAGAATGGACACAAGCCCGAGACTGAGTATTTTTATTGCAAGGGAAGTGGTCACTGGAAACGGAACTGCCCCAAATACTTAGCGGACAAGAAGGCCGGCATCACAAAAGGTATATGTGATATACATGTAATTGATGTGTACCTTACCAGTACTCGTAGTAGCTCCTGGGTATTTGATACCGGTGCGGTTGCTCACATTTGTAACTCAAAGCAGGAGCTGCGGAATAAGTGGAGACTGGCGAAGGACGAGGTGACGATGCGTGTCGGGAATGGTTCCAAGGTCGATGTGATCGCCGTCGGCACGCTACCTCTACATTTACCTACGGGATTAGTTTTAAACCTCAATAATTATTATTTAGTGCCAGCTTTGAGCATGAACATTGTATCAGGATCTTGTTTAATTCGAGATGGCTACTCATTTAAATCCGAGAATAATGGTTGTTCTATTTATATGAGAGATATGTTTTATGGTCATGCTCCGATGGTGAATGGTTTATTCTTAATGAATCTCGAGCGTAATGCTACACATATTCATAGTGTGAATACCAAAAGATGTAAGGTTGATAATGATAGTCCCACATACTTGTGGCACTGCCGCCTTGGTCACATAGGTGTCAAACGCATGAAAAAGCTCCATGTAGATGGACTTTTAGATTCTCTTGATTACGAATCATTTGACACGTGCGAACCATGCCTCATGGGTAAAATGACCAAGACTCCGTTCTCAGGAACAATGGAGCGAGCAACCAACTTATTGGAAATCATACATACTGATGTGTGCGGTCCAATGAGTGTTGAGGCTCGCGGTGGCTATCGTTATGTTCTCACCCTCACTGATGACTTGAGTAGATATGGGTATGTCTACTTAATGAAACACAAGTCTGAGACCTTTGAAAAGTTCAAGGAATTTCAGAGTGAGGTTGAGAATCAACGTGACAGGAAAATCTAGTTCTTGCGATCAGATCGTGAGGAGAATACTTGAGTCATGAATTTGGCACACACTTAAGAAAATGTGGAATAGTTTCACAACTCACGCCGCCTGGAACACCTCAGCGTAATGGTGTGTCCGAACATCGTAATCGTACTCTATTAGATACGGTGCGATCTATGATGTCTCTTACCGATTTACCGCTATCATTTTGGCGCTATACTTTAGAGATTGCCGCATTCACTTTAAATAGGGCTCCGTCTAAATCCGTTGAGATGACACCGTATGAATTATGGTTTGGGAAGAAACCTAAGCTGTCATTTCTAAAAGTTTGGGGATGCGATGCTTATGTGAAGAAACTTCAACCTGAAAAGCTCGAACCCAAGTCGGAAAAATGCGTCTTCATAGGATACCCTAAAGAAACTGTTGGGTATACCTTCTACCTCAGATCCGAAGGCAAGATCTTTGTTGCCAAGAATGGGTCCTTTCTAGAGAAAGAGTTTCTCTCGAAAGAAATAAGTGGGAGGAAGGTAGAACTTGATGAAGTATTACCTCTTGAACCGGTAAGTGGCGCAGCTCAAGAAAATGTTCCTGAGGTGCCTGCACCGACTAGAGAGGAAGTTGATGATGATGATCATGAAACTTCAGATCAAGTTGCTACTGAACTTCGTAGGTCTACAAGGACACGTTCCGCACCAGAGTGGTACGGCAACCCTGTCTTGGAAATCATGTTGTTAGACAACGGTGAACCTTCGAACTATGAAGAAGCGATGGCGGGCCCGGATTCCGACAAATGGCTGGAAGCCATGAAATCCGAGATAGGATCCATGTATGAAAACGAAGTATGGACTTTGACTGACTTGCCCGATGATCGGTGAGCCATAGAAAATAAATGGATCTTTAAGAAGAAGACAGACGCGGATGGTAATGTGACCATCTATAAAGCTCGTCTTGTCGCTAAGGGTTATCGACAAGTTCAAGGAGTTGACTACGATGAGACTTTCTCACCCGTAGCGAAGCTGAAGTCCGTCCGGATCATGTTAGCAATTGCCGCATTCTATGATTATGAGATATGGCAAATGAACGTCAAAACGGCATTCCTTAATGGTTTCCTTAAGGAAGAATTGTATATGATGCAGCCGGAAGGTTTTGTCGATCCTAAGAATGCTGACAAGGTGTGCAAGCTCCAACGCTCGATTTATGGGCTGGTGCAAGCATCTCGGAGTTGGAACATTCGCTTTGATGAGATGATCAAAGCGTTTGGGTTTATGCAGACTTATGGAGAAGCCTGCATTTACAAGAAAGTGTGTGCGAGCTCTGTAGCATTTCTCATATTGTATGTGGATGACATACTATTGATGGGAAATGATATAGAATTCTTGGAAAGCATAAAGGCCTATTTGAACAAGTATTTTTCAATGAAGGACCTTGGAGAAGCTGCTTATATATTAGGCATCAAGATCTATAGAGATAGATTGAGATGCCTCATTGGTCTTTCACAGAGTACGTACCTTGACAAGATATTGAAGAAGTTCAAAATGGATCAGTCAAAGAAGGGGTTCTTGCCTGTATTGCAAGGTACGAGATTGAACATGGCTCAATGCCCAACCACGGCAGAAGATAGAGAAAAGATGAGTGTCGTCCCCTATGCCTCGGCCATAGGGTCTATCATGTATGCTATGTTGTGTATCAGACCTGATGTAAACCTTGCCGTAAGTTTGGTAGGAAGGTACCAAAGTAATCCCGGCATGGAACACTGGACAGCGGTCAAGAATATCCTGAAGTACCTAAAAAGGACCAAGGAAATGTTTCTCGTTTATGGAGGTGACGAAGAGCTCGTCGTAAAGGATTACGTCGATGCTAGCTTCGACACAGATCTGGATGACTCTAAGTCACAAACCGGATACGTGTACATTTTGAATGGTGGGGCAGTAAGCTGGTGCAGTTGCAAGCAAAGCATTGTGGCGGGATCTACATGTGAAGCGGAGTACATGGCAGCCTCGGAGGCAGCACACGAAGCAGTCTGGGTGAAGGAGTTCATTACCGACCTAGGAGTCATACCCAATGCGTCAGGGCCGATGACTCTTTTCTGTGACAACACTGGAGCTATTGCCCTTGCCAAGGAGCCCAGGTTTCACAGGAAGACCAGGCATATCAAGCGTCGCTTCAACTCCATTCGTGAAAGTGTTCAAAATGGAGACATAGAAATTTGTAAAGTACATACGGACCTGAATGTAGCAGATCCGTTGACTAAACCTCTCCCTAGAGCAAAACATGATCAACACCAGAATTCCATGGGTGTTCGATTCATCACAATGTAACTAGATGATTGACTCTAGTGCAAGTGGGAGACTGTTGGAAATATGCCATAGAGGCAATAATAAAATGATTATTATATTTCCTTGTTCATGATATTTTTCTATTATTCATGCTATAATTGTATTATCCGGAAATCGTAATACATGTGTGAATACATAGACCACAATGTGTCCCTAGTGAGCCTCTAGTTGACTAGCTCGTTGATCAACAGATAGTCATGATTTCCTGGCTATGGACATGGGGATGTCATTGATAACGGGATCACATCATTAGGAGAATGATGTGATGGACAAGACCCAATCCTAAGCTTAGCTCAAAGATCGTGTAGTTCGTTTGTTGTAGCTTTTCTGAATGTCAAGTATCATTTCCTTAGACCATGAGATTGTGCAACTCCCGGATACCGTAGGAGTGCTTTGGGTGTGCCAAACGTCACAACGTAACTGGGTGACTATAAAGATACATTACAAGTGTCTCCGAAAGTGTCTGTTGGGTTGGCACGAATCGAGACTGGGATTTGTCACTCCATATGACGGAGAGGTATCTCTGGCCCACTCGGTAATGCATCATCATAATGAGCTCAATGTGATCAAGTGGTTGATCACTGGATCATGCATTACGGTACGAGTAAAGTGACTTGCTGGTAACGAGACTGAACAAGGTATTGGGATACCGACGATCGAGTCTCGGGCAAGTAACATACCGATTGACAAAGGGAATTGTATATGGGGTTGCTTGAATCCTCGACATCGTGGTTCATATGATGAGATCATCGAGGAGCATGTGGGAGCCAACATGGGTATCCAGATCCCGTTGTTGGTTATTGACGGAGAGTCGTCTCGGTCATGTCTGCTTGTCTCCCGAACCCGTAGGGTCTACACACTTAAGGTTCGGTGACGCTAGGGTTGTAGAGATATGAGTATGCAGTAATCCGAAAGTCGTTCGGAGTCCCGGATTAGATCCTGGACGTCACGAGGAGTTCCGGAATGGTCCGGAGGTGAAGAATTATATATAGGAAGTGTAGTTTCGGCCATCGGGAAAGATTCGGGGTCACCGGTATTGTACCGGGACCACCGGATGGGTCCTGGGGGTCCACCGGGTGGGGCCACCCATCCCGGAGGGCCCCGTGGGCTGAAGTGGGGAGGGAACCAGCCCCTAGTGGGCTGGTGCGCCCCCCTCTTGGGCTCCCCCTGCGCCTATGGTTGGAAACCCTAGGGTGGGGGGGCGCCTCCACTTGCCTTGGGGGGCAAGCCTCCCCTTGGCCGCCGCCCCCCAAGGAGATCCCATCTCCTAGGGTTGGCGCCCCCCAGGGGCCTATATAAAGGGGGGGAGGGAGGGCAGCCGGACCTGAAGTCTTGGCGCCTCCCTCTCCCCTGCTACACCTCTCCCTCTCGCAGAAGCTCGGCGAAGCCCTGCTGCGATCATTGCTGCTTCCACCACCACGCCGTCGTGCTGCTGGATCTTCATCAACCTCTCCTTCCCCCTTGCTGGATCAAGAAGGAGGAGACGTCATCCGCTCCGTACGTGTATTGAACGCGGAGGTGCCGTCCGTTCGGCACTTGGTCATCGGTGATTTGGATCACGGCGAGTACGACTCCATCATCCCCGTTATCTTGAACGCTTCCACTCGCGATCTACAAGGGTATGTAGATGCACTCTCCTCTCGTTGCTAGTTGACTCCATAGATTGATCTTGGTGAAACGTAGGAATTTTTTTTGTTTTCTGCAACGTTCCCCAACACTTTCGCAGTCTTGCAGCGCAGAACCACCACGCGTTGTTCTCCCCCGTCATGAGGGAGTGCTAAAGGATCGTGGCGAGGAGCTCGTGGTCCAAATAAACCGGCACGAGCAGGCCTAATGGGCGGACAACACGTCCCCACGACCACCCTCCCCCTTGCCCGTTGCCGCTCACGGCGTGCGGCCCGTGACTAAGATTCGGGTGTCCGAGCCGGCGTGGCCACTAGGACCCATCGGTCGCCCGGGGTAACCTTCCGGAGCAGGTAGAGAAGGCGGAAATGGATGCGGCGGGGCGATGGACGGGAAGGTATGCGGCTTCATAGACAAGACCGACCATTCTTGTTGTCCGCACTACGTCGCCGGGTGGCAGGGAACTACACAAAGCCTGAGCTTCCGCCGTCGCCAAGGCCAAGCCGCATGACGAGCTCCTCCACGTCATTCGGCTCTGCATTGCGCCACAGCGACTACTAGCCGTCGTCGACTCCATGACCGGAAGTTGCATTGATGCCGTTGTAAAAAGGGGAGTGGACGAGATGAGGAGGAGACAAAAAGAAGTGGAGTGGAGCGAGTTGTTTGGCTGCCGTTTAGGATTCGTCCATGTGAGGATTAATGTGAGGTCCGAGTGGGCCAGCAACAAGGGCCTGTTCGACATGACAGATGCACTCAGGCACGTCCGAGCCTCACCATACCCACTCCATATGTTGGTTGGGTTTGAAGGGTGCCGATTAACGCAGACGTGTGTGTGCGGTTTAAGAAGTCCGACTGAGTCATGGTTTTGTGAGGGAGCACTGGCCGAAACGTTTGTCCATTCTTTTAACATAGTACAGACGTGTGCATTCATATATATGTGCATACACTCATCTCTATAAATACACACTCACACCCTACCTTTATGAGCATCTTTGAGAGACTGAGTTGGCATTTCATCTTAAGATTGACGAAGTCACCAAAGATAGTCCACGGGAACATCTCTTTTTACTGAACGCGCATCGCCGTAAATCCCAAAATAAATTCAGGAACAAATGCAAGCATTAAAGACTTGAAGTCGCATGGGTTAGGATCCACCTACCCATCCAACAACATGAACATCCGTCCATTGGAAGAGCTTGTCTGCATATGGTTTTACACATAGTTTCAGAACAGCGACGTAGAACGACCGCCGCTAGCTCGTCTTACCTTTTGCGTGTAACACACGCTCGGTTTTCCGTTTAGCAGTGTTGACACCGCAAGCCGGACGTGTTCGTTGGCCGTCTTGGGCACAGATGCGGATGCCACTCCTACTAGGAGGCTGTTTGGTTGCTACCTGACCGACGCGCGTTCGTCTTCGAGCCACCGTTATAAGGTTCCACCCCCACGCACAACCAAACGCAACCAAACAGCCTCGCCCCCTCCCACCAAGATCACGCAGGTCCCGGCGCCCCAATACAGACCGGCGGGAGTCTTCGAGGACTACGTACGTAGCGGCGATGGACGCATCGGCGACGACGCAGAAGCGCAAGTGCCCCGACAAGGAGGAGACGGCCGGCATGTGCGCCAACGGCTGCGGCTTCTTCGGCGCCGCCGCCACGGGCAACATGTGCTCCAAGTGCTACCTGGACCACGTCGTCATCGGCACCGCTAACACCGTGGCCGCCTCGACGGGGCCTCCGGCGAAGAAGGCCAAGATGATCGTCGCCGTCCCGTCCTCTGATGGTGCGGCCGCCTCCTCCACCGCCGCCGCGGCTGACTCCTCCGCGAGCTCCGTGAAGCAGCCGCCGGTGGCGGCGAACCGGTGCGCGACGTGCCGCAAGAAGGTGGGGCTGCTGGGGTTCCGATGCCGTTGCGAGGGCACCTTCTGCAGCGTGCACCGCTACTCGGAGAAGCACGACTGTGGATTCGACTACAAGACCGCCGGCCAGGAGCAGATCGCCAAGCACAATCCGGTCGTGGTTGCGGACAAGATCACCCGAAGGATCTGACGCCAGCAACAAACCAGCAGATCAACGGCCAACCGATAAAGCAGTAGTCATGGCGGCCTCGAGGATATAGATCGATCGATCTTCTTTGTATTTTCTTGGAACGTGTAAATCTTAGTTTGGACTTCGGAGATTGTACTGTGAACAAATGTGGTTAATTCATGAATTGATCAACAAGAGAATTTAGTTCATATGTTGGTTAACTGTGACCGTATGTACAAATAAACTGAGTATAATTACTTTGGTACCAAATGTGATATACATCTGAAATCTAAAATGGCCAATCTATTGCATGTGGGTCATTGCGGTGAGGTGAACGAGGGACCCACCTATCAGGCACTAATTTTCTTTCCCCTTTTTCTTCTGTCCTTCCTCGTCTCTTCCCTACGCCGGCCGCTCCAGAGGCGGGCGCTTGAGCGCGTATTTTTTTGCCGGGGAGAAAGGGAGGTGACGCCGGGAGGGCCCGCCGGCGACGGCCGTGCCACGCGCACATCCGCCCTTTCGTACGTTCCCGCGTTGCACGGAACCAGGTCCTCAGACAGTTTATTATATTCTATCTATACTAGTAGTTCCCCATTAGCCACCTTAACTGTCAGAGGCTGTTTGGGTTGTTGTGGTTCAGTCTGAATTCTGGACAATAAGGCAAACATCCATAAAGCTGTGTGTGCTTTCCGAGTCCAACAGTTTCAGCACCACTTGATTTGGGGCTCTTAATCGGATTTTTATTTTATTCTTGCCTTCTTAGATGATCTGCACACGACAGACCCTTGACTGGCTGAAGCTGTTCTTCCACTGCTTCCTGTACTGCAATAGCATCCAATACAACATCAGGAAAAATGCCACTCTCCTCGTTTGCACTGCAATTACATGTGTTTGCACTGTGTCTTGTCCTTGCTTAGCACATACATGACCAGGTGCAATTTTTTTACCCAGACTGAAGCAAAGACCATTAATGCGTCTGTACTCCTTCAATTGTTTAGCTCTCCGCAATTCCCCTGAATTTGCATGTTGCTTGCCATCAAATATACCATCTGAATTGTTTAGCCCCCATTTATCATGTCGATTCTAGCCGGCGTCCGACTCACTCGCCATGTAGGACCGATGCTGGCCCAACCTGTTAGTATATATGGGGTAAAATAAGTAAAATGATAAGAAAAGTAGAGGTGTCTTCAGGAAGCCAAAGTAATTTTGTGAAATCGGAATGTTGTTAACAAAAGCAACTCGTACATAGCTAATTTCTGGTTCGAAAATGAAGTACACATGTAACTATAATGAAACCAAAATAACAAGGATTAGACCAACTAAGTCCTCCAGTTGTAGCTGCCCAAGTGCGCACTTAATTATGTTTAATCATCATGCATGCAGCTCCAACGATTCTAGCTCGCGTTGTTGGTGGCGAAGCAGAACTTCCTGACTTCGCCCGGGTCGGTCCCGGTAAGCACCTCGATGCTTCCCATCTTCACCATAGCCCCCGCGAACCTGGCCATCCACGCGATGGGGTTAGCAGCGTTGTCGGCTACCATGGCCGCCGTCTTGTTGCCGGTTGTCGGTGTCTGGTCCATCAACGTCTGGTCCGACGTGAATAACACCTGCCCAGAGGCCACATTATGGTAGAACTGGTTGCTCAGCTTGTTCGGGTCTGTCACGCGGTTGTTGCTCACGGAGATGAATCCCCCGCCGTTCCTTGGTGGCGGGCACACCTTCTTGAGCGCCGCAGCGAAGGTGGCGTTCATAGTGGGGTCGACGGTGGGGTACAACCGTGGGGTGACAAAGTTACAGTGTGTGAGGCCGAAGGAGTGCGCGCCGGAGAGCACCACCAAGTCCTCGGCGTTGAGGCCTTTGGCGGCGAAGTTGTCAAGGAGTTCTTGGAGATGAAACGCCGGGGATGGAATGCCTTGGAAGACCTCAGCTGCGACTGACTGGAAGCCGTCGAGGCGGCCGGATGGCATGTGGAAGGTGAAGCCGCCTAATGCGGCGACGGAGTCGCGCGCGGCAAAGGCCAGGATGTCGGCACAGGAGACGACTTCCGGGCAGACGGCCTCCACGTCGGCCTTGATCTTGTTCATTGCATCGTAGCCGCGCAGAGGGATTGTTGTTTTCTCAGTCTGCGTGTTGTTGGTGGTCTGGTCTAGCAGAATGGAGGCATCGCAACCCTGCAAAAGGTCCTTATAAATACACTTTTCCAGATTTGTACGTATCTATGTATATGTCAGTAAAAGTTCATGGTAATATATAGTACTATGATATGTCCATCTTGACAGTTTTAACCTATTCTTGAATGTTATTACGTAGTTAAAATTAGAAAGTTCAATGCATGCTTTCTAAATAGTTTGATGTGCTACTATTCAAGAAATTCAATAAAGGATATAGGAGTAGTAGTACTGTATGTTTATATAGAATAGAAATGTCACATGTGAAATTCATATAGATTTGCAATGGAACCCCAAGTGTTCCAAAATGTAGCGTGGCATGCATGTGTTTTCATTGAGGTACGTACCCTGACAAAGCAATCGTGGAAGAAGAGGCGAACAAAGGCAGCGCCCATGGTGGGGTCACTGCGGATCATGCCTTGCACGGCGCTCCGCACCGTGTCCTCGGCTTTCGGGCACGACGAGTAGTAGAAGCCGTGCTGCAGCCCGGCGGCCATAGACACAGAGCTCAACGCAGCGGCCATGAGCGCCATGAGCACCGCAACCTTGTTGGATGCGGTCGCCATCTCCTTGTTGTTCACGTACTTCTGTTTGCGTGTGTCTAATGAAAGAGACTTGCAGAGGGAGTGCTTGATGGTGACAATAGTGTGGTTTCGATGAGTATTTATAGATCACGAAGACTATGAGGACGAACACGTACATGCATGACCTTATTAGCTAGTGTGTTCAGCGCATACGAAGAATTCGTCTGAATGATTAGGAGGTTGGTTACCGTACCACACTGGTAGTTGAATTATATGGACGCGTTGACAATGCCACATGATATCATATTATTCCATGGAAGATTAGGAATCGCAAGCATACAGAAAAATATGGATGATTAGTTCGTTACAGCATGTTGACACTCTTTTTTTGGCGTGGGACGGGGACAGCATATTTTGACTCTTGGGCTTGAACTATGTTGGCAGGAGATTAATCCAGCTCCGTTGATGACCTTGTTAACACTCTCACCGGCAGTTAGGGATAACACAATGCGTCTTCTCAATGATTAAAATCTCTCCCTCTCTTTGCCATGCAAATGCTAATCACCCACCGACTAGCACGAAGACAATGAACCGGAGACACGAAGGCAATGAACTCGACATAAAACAGGCACTTGCCGTGGGCATTCTCTCCCGATAATCAAGGCGTCTGTTCGTTGACACGAACGTCAACTTGACTTAAATGGTGGTTAGCAGAGTATGTATCACTATCCTTTATTCGTTTGGGATCGACTCGATTCAACCTCAACCCCAACGTTGGTTGGTGGTCTCCACCACCGCCGCAAATTAAGCTGGCTTTTGTTCGTTGGTCTCCACGAACGTTCGTATGCCAGATGAACATGAAGCGCACTAAACATGATTTTGTTCACGATCTATAATTGATTTTGTAACATGCCCTGCTAGCTTGCATGCAGGAGTTGAGTGTGCAATTCTTTCTTTTTTTTGGTTATAGAGCGGAATTGTGCTAACAAGAACCAATTAGTGCACAAGTGGATCTAAAACATAATTTTGTCCATGATCCTTAATTGATTTCATAAGTGCACTCTTGGGTTCCATGGAGGAGTTGACCTGCGGTGTACGTACGTTGTTGCGGTGATATAAATCATTGTGCAGATTTGCGCTAACAAGACCAAATTAATGGATGAGGGGATCTAAAACCTAATTTAGTTCATGATCCTTCATTGATTTTGCAAGTGCGCTCTTGGTTTGCATGGAGGAGTTGACCTGTTGTGCACATTGCTGCCGTGACATAGATTATAGTGCAGAATTGTGCTAGCAAAATCAAATTAATGTATGAGTGGATCTACAACACAATTTGTATCTGTTTACTTTTTGCACCTTTGTTTTTCATTTACATTTTATTTTAATTTTTATCTTCTTTCGATTTTACCTTGTTACTATATTTTTTATAGTTCAATTTTATTTTGTTAGAAAATACTGGAACATTTTATCAATGCACATGAGCACATACATAATCATTCATGATTTGATAAAACCAGGAACTTATTTGTGAATGCATGTTATTTTAATGTAGGGAAAATTTCCCAAATATTAAATGAGTTTTTACATTCAATATACGAACATAATATTTATGTCGTCCATGAACATTTTCACTTTTTGTTATATGATTTTCATGATATAATATGATTTCTACAATAAATAAATCTATTAAACACATTCTATGAAAAAATATAAATAAGTAAAATTACGAAAATTATTGGGCCACACTAGTGGCCGACCCATGTAGGAACCTTTCAGGCTTTTGAACGAGTATATCGGGTCACCTGCAAACGCACACAGGGCGTTCCACCTGGGCCGGCCAAATCGCACATACGTAAGGGCATCTTCAACATGTTGTATGTTAGTCTTGTTGGTAAAATGTTCATGTCATCAACCAACAAGCTATCATACAACTACTCCAATGGATTGTATGTAAGCTACCCAATAAATGGTGAGAAAATAAATGTGATTGCTCTCTATTTTACCTTGGAGCTTGTGTAAAGGTTGTTGGTTAATCTACATATAACTTTGCTCTCTCTTCACATTTAATACATGCCACATCATCACTATGTCCTAAGTGGCAAATTTACCAACACCTAACTTACAACTGTTGGAGATGCCCTAAGGTGCCTGTAGCGACTCATGTCGTGTAATGTCGCGTTTTTCCATCCTGTAGTTGTACTGTGGCGGTCCGGGTTTTATAAGACAAACTTGTAGTTGGATGGTTAGGTGGACAGTGATATCTCCAGCCCACAAGGGTTCAAGTCCTGATGCTCGCATTTATTCTCTTGAAGATGCTCATGGGGGTAATGAATGCGTGCGTGTGTTTATAGGGATGAGTGTATACGCGTATTATGAGCACATGCGTCTATACTGTGTTCAAAGATGTTCTAAAAAAGCATTGTAGCAGATCAGGTTAATGTAGCAAAACAGTTTGAGTGAAAACATTGTTTTGAATGATGTGAAATCAAAATAAGTGATTTTTTTAGTTGAGTGAAATGAGTGTTTCGTATTAAGTGAAATCAATGATTCAGAATTTATTTAAATCTGTAGATTCAAATGAGTGAAATATGTCAATAAAAGGAGTGAAATTGTTCTTTTTGAAGATGACTGAAATTGTTTATTTGAGAACTGAGTGAAACAAGTCTTCTGAAATGATTGAAAGTGTTTTGAAATGAGTGAAATCGGAGTTTTGAAATGAGCGAAATCAATGTTTTGAATATATTCTACACTCCTGAGTTTTTAAGAAACGAGTGAAATCTGTTTTTAATAAATAAGTGAAATATGTTTCACTAATTTTAAAAATGGATTATAACATATTCCAATTTGATCCCGTCTTAAAGATCTCGACGTCAGAAATTGAAATATGTAAACAGATTTAAAAATAAATTTTGTTTCATAAGATACCTATGAATGAACATCTCAGAAGAACATAAAGTAGTACTTGATTTTCTATGGATGAAGAGAGATAACCATGTGCGCATGCACCCAATATCTCATGCTCTGACTCGCTGGCATAAAGCTAATACATCTGACACCATTTCTAAGTGTATCTTCTCTTTTTGCCGGGTAAAAACGAGTGTATTACTCAAGAGCGTGGAGCTTCATCCCTCCACAGACTAGGGATGTTAAGCGGACCCGAGCAGAGCAAGACCATAATTTGGTCTTCTGATCACCCAAAGTTAGCTGAAACATGACTAATATTATTTTGCTCTCTGGAAATGTGTGTAACCCTACACTCCCGCTCACCCATCAATCTCTTCACCTTCGAAATGACCATGGCATATTGTGATCGATCCTTGCTCCTAGCATTGATCGACGAGACCGCTTGGAGACTATCGCATTCCAAGACGACTGGAAGTTCCATCCATTGGTGTGCTAGAGCCAGCCATTTCATGCATCCTGCACGCTCTGCATGAAGGGCATCCGGGCACAGCCACAAGGATCTGCAAGCCAAAAAAATGATGTCGCCATTTTGGTCCCACGGCACCATTCCCGTACCTGCTATCCCATCTTCTGGATTGAAAGAGCCATCCACATTCAGCTTCGCCCAGCTCACCGGCAGGGGACTCCAGTTGCAGGTCGGGAATGGGTTATGGAGTACATACCAGTGCGCTCGAAATTTCAGTGCACAGGAATTTTCTAGAGTAATGTCTCCTAGCATTTTTGGTGAGAATCTCGAAGCCAGAATGAACTATAGATACAGGCACGGGAGGTCCCGAGCACGGTAGATTTTCCGCCCCGGATCAACAACAATATTAATGGGCAATTTAATTTATATAGGACGAGTCGAGCAACTAATAAATCGTCATGATACGGGGAACATTACATGAATCCAGCAGTGTGATTGATCACACCGTACGTGCACGATGTGACTAGTAAAGAACAGACACGAACAACGTAGTTGATACAGGGCGCTGGCCGGCAGCGGCAGGTCATCATCACTTGGAAACAAAGGGCCGCCTGGACTTGTGAGGAGTAGACGACGATGGCACCGTCGACCACGGAGCTGGTGCAGGCGCAGGCGAAAGCGCGTCCGCGGCGAGGATGGTGACGTTGAGCTTCAAGCCCATCTGGCAGTGGTTGCCCACGGTGCAGATGAACCACCTCCTCCCCGCGTCGCCGAGGTGGACCTGGTCGGCACCGGACCTCCAGGCGGCGCCGCCCTTGGTGTTCTTGCACGCCTTGAAATCCGGCCCGCTCACCTCCACCACGTTATGGAGGGCCTTGTTGTACTTGAACACTGCAAGCACGCGCGCGCATCTCCGTGAATCAGTAAAGCAGTTCAATCTCGTTTGTGCAGCGAGAACGAAGGGCACATGGTAATGGCTAATGGACGCATGATTACCTAGCGCGTCGCCGACCGTGAACTGCTTGCTCTTGGACCAGGTGGTGTAGTCGAACCCGAGCGTCCACCCACTGCCGTCGCCCACGGGGTGGACAGTGGCTGAGGCGGCGAGCAAGGGGAGGAAGACCATGGCGAATGCCACCGCCACGACAAGCATCTGCTTGGAAGCCATGGAGATCGTCGAGCCCCGAAACTCAAACTACTTCTTCCTATTTACTTACTGCTCTCAGGCTGTACTATGGTGTGATGACTGATGAGAACAAATTAAAGCACACATACATGGTTATATAGAAGTGACAATGATCTTGTACGTGCATGGGAGAAATAGTCAAGACACAGGGTGGAACTAGTAGCCCCTCGTCGGAGTTACCAATGGAGGGGTTGTATTGCATGGTTGACACGGTCCGCATCTTCCTTTGCAGCCCTTCGTCCAAATGTCATCTGAGAGCAGAGGTTTGACACGTTCGCCAGACCCATCAGGACAGGAGCAAGAAACAACGGGTAGTAAAAACAAGATTTCAAATACTAATTTTGCTCTCTTGTATTCAATTGATGAATGAAATTTTCGGAAAGAACAAATATGTACCTCTGTGTTTACACTGGCTCTCTTTAGAAAAGCCTAGCTACAATTACTGGTCGATTTTGTTTCTCTTTGGAGAGCTTGATACGCTCCACGTTACCTCACTACAGCTAAGATGAGGTTGAAATCAAAGAGGTGGAGGCAAGAGGCTAGATTTAGTCTTCCTGCAAATTATGCTAATCTTATCTTAGCGATGCCACATAGAATAATTGCTGAGATGAAAGAAAGAAAAACAAAAAGGGCATGCCTTCTCTTAGCTAAGAGTTGATCGGTTTTTTTTTAAATGCCATTATGGCTAAGAGTTGATCTCTTAATAACAAAGATAAGACATTCGTCCAATCATACAAGATGCTTCCTTAAATTCACTTATTTTCTAGTTTAATTGTGATGGTCCTCTAATTTTGTGATCTCCAATCATTAATTGCTAGAGAATGCACAAAAAGATCAGCCATTGTAACAAATCAATGAAAAGATATGCAAGATTTGTGACGAGAAAGGACGCCACTTGGTTGCGCTCGTGCACTCCACCTCTACCAGGGCGCACACGCTATTATTGGAAAAGCTTTTCGGTGTCTCGCAACATTCCAAGTAAGGCAAAAAAGTGGACGCAGATTAACTGAGATCGAGCTCATATGAGCTCAGATGAACAAAAAAATTTAAAATACTCAGAAACTTTTATGGGAAAAATTGATAAATGTTATAAATGCTTGCAAAGTTTTATCATAGAATGACATTCGTGGAAGTCGTGGCAAAAAACAAAACAAAATCAGCATTCCAAAATTAACCTTTTTGGAGCATCAATTTTTTTTGCCACGACTTCCACGAATGCCATTTCATGACGAAACTTTGCAAGCATTGGAAACATTTGTCAAAGTATTAGAACAAAAACTTTCAGAAAATTTTGCATTTATTTTTTTTAAAATAGATTTTACTATTCACTCCAGCTTATACTCCCTTCATTCTATAATGCAGTGCATATTAATTTTTTAGGAAGTCAAGCATGTCTATGTATGACCATGTTTATTGAAGAAAATGTTGACATCCAAAATTCAAATTTAGTATCACTAGATTCATCATGAAGTGTACTTTTATATTTGATTTATTTACTATTTTATATGTTGGTGGTTTATTTTATAATCTTGGTCAAACATAGACATGTTTGACTTTTGCAAAACTAAATACGCACTACGTTGTGGAACAAAGGGTGTATGAGCTCGAGTTGAGAAGGACACTTTCGCAAAGAAGTGGTTTTTACGTGATCCCTTTCTCACTTGCAGAGACAATCCAAACAACTAGCGTGATACTACCAAGCTCAACTATACATACATATACCGTTTCTTTTGCTGGGGACATACATATATATACCTTTCAAAATAGACGATGTGAACATCATGCAAAACCTATAATGGAATGGAAATTAAAAATCATATTATTTGTTAGTGGCGTGTCCAAACTATAATTCGCCTAGCTACACTGGAGTTCCTCGTCACTAGACATTAACACGTTCCTACGAATATTTTCGAAAGCAACTTACTATGATAAAAAGCAAGTTTTACACTGTAAATCAGTTTTTTCTGTCGCAAACTGATAGGTTGATCATTTTTGACAAATGTGTGTATGGAAAGCAAGATTTTTTAAGTAGATAATCTTTTACACGTTGTTAAAGATATTTTTGTACAATTATCGGAGCTTGGATTAATACTTTTGAAAATAAAATTAGTGTGATGAAAAAGCAAATCTGTAATATGAACTTGAATTTCATCATACTAAATTACTTTTAGACATTTGTATATGCACTAAAAATTCCATGAAAGTAATTTAATGATAT
>NC_041388.1:621319982-621365685 GCF_002162155.2 Triticum dicoccoides | reverse complement strand
AAACTTGAATTTTACCCACAACAATTCGTAACAAATGATAGGTTTGTTGGCTTGTGGTGGAAAAGCATGTTTATATCAAAACTTTATTTTCGTAACACAAGCTTTTATATTCCACAGAAATTGTGAAGGCATCTTTTGGTGGCTATTTTAATGAGATGCAATCAACTATATAGGAAAAACTTGCTTTTAATCTAAACAGTTCTTAACTTATCAGTCCAGTCTAGAAAAGAGCAAAATATTTAAGTTCGAAACTTTCTTTTGGTGACATGAAGTTGTGTTTCGAAAATATTTGTCGGAGTATGTCCTCAGGTGAACTAGTTTCGAAGATCTTATCTGTGAGGAACGCAGCGGTCATTTACTTTTTTGACTTCGACACTCGGGTTAAAGTAATTCAAACTAGAAAAATTTAATATGTTTACATGTCGGTGACATCATCTATCTTGTTCAACACTGATAACTTTACTAAACAAATGAAATTAATCTTTGGCCAAAGAAAAATGCAAGGGCTCAAATTAGAGAACAACAACGAAAATGCTGATACATAACAGGCAGCACGACCACATACACATATACACTAAAAAAACACGACGCGACGCTCTCGGTCGCTCACATATATAGAAGATCGTTGGGGTCGTAGCCTAGAGCACGAGTACGGCCATGGCGAGCGCAGCGACCGCGGCCGCTGCCTCACCGAAGCGCGCCTGCAGCTTGCCAGCAGGGTTGGTCGGGGCTGGCTGGGGACTCGGCGGGGCGGTCTCGAGGATGGTGATCTTGAGCTTCATGCCGTCCTCGCAATGCTGCCCGACGCCGCAGAAGAACCACTTGCGTCCGGCCTTGTCGAGCGTGACCCGGTCCTCTCCGGTGGTCAAGACGACGGCGTTGGCCGGCGGGCTGCACTTGAGGAAGTCCGGCCCGCCCACCTCCACCACGTTGTGGGCGGGGCTGTTGTACTTGAACACTGCAATATATTAACACAAGAGCGCGCGGCGAGCAGTTTAGTTTCCGACGGAACCAAGACAGAGAGCGCGCCGTGTTGTGAAGCATGGCGAGATGGATCCGCGGCGCGTGGTCGGATTAATGGTTGTGTGATTGCTTACCTAGCGTGTCGCCGACGACGAACTGGTTGGTCTCTGCCCAGGCCGTGTAGTTGAAGTTAAGGGTCCAGCCCTTGTCGTCGCCGACCATGTGCTCCGTGGCGACGGCGAGCCCCGGGAGGAAGGCCACTGCGAGGGCGGCCGCGGCGACCACGGCGACGAGCATCTGCTTGGACGCCATCGGTCACTGACTGAGTACGCAGCAAAACTTGTTGCTAAAGGGGAAGGATCCTGTGATGGGGTGGACGCAGCTCGTGTGTTTTGCTTCTAGCTCTAGCTTTGCATGTATATATAGGGAGGGAGAGACAGAGCTCAGTGATGAGTACACGTACGTGGTACGTATACGTATAGTAATCACCGTTGGCACTGGAGCGCTTCTTGTCTCTGACTGGACCTATCAGCTGGCAGCTGGCCGATGGCGGCAATGGTGTGACGAGTTGAATGCGTCTGTGTGGTGCCAAATGTAGCATTGCCTTGGTTTCATCGGAACAGAGGAACAGTATGACCCAGATGCTGATTATTTGGTCGTGTAAAATAAAATGTCGTCCTCCTCGACCTGTTTCATGGGTGTTGGGTGGGACGTGGCCTTGCTTTGGCACATGTTTTTAGTGTAGTGGGCCGGCCAGGTTCGTCGTCGACGTTAGGGATGATTCGCAGCGTGGCAGAAGAACATCATCGCACCGGAACGTGCGTCACATGGCGCGTTGTTTTACGAAGCGGTGCAATAAATCCCCTCGCTCCTTTCTCACCGCTCACTCTCCCCTCTCTTTCCACCATTTTATACTGGGGCAACAAGCATCATACTCCCTCCGTTCCAAATTACTTGTCTTAGATTTATCTAGATACGAAGGTATCTAACACTAAAATGAATCTACATATATCCGCATCTAGACAAATTCAAGACAAGTAATTCGAAACGGAGGAAGCAGGATTCAAGATCTGAACGATGGTATCGACCACCAGCTTCATCACCGCTTCATCTCTCCTCCGCCAACACTTTCTCAATAGCAGTACATCCTATCTACCTGATTTAGCGATCGATGTAGGCTGGATTTAAACTTCGCACATTCGATTTAGCCTTCGATTATGGGTGTCGATTAAAAGCATGATTTGGCTGTCCATATTAGTTGTTGAGAATATAAGCAACTTTTTGATTAATTTTGTTGAGTATATAATTATTAGGAAGTATAGAATAGACTAGGATTTGGTCTTGCCTTGTCTTATAATTCAAATTGGTCATTGTACTCTTATATATATATCTGGGCTATTCTGTTACGCGTAACAAAATATTATTCTGTTACCCTTTTTGAACTGACGGTTTCAGGTAGTTGTACTTATGTTTTCGAAGCGGTTGAACTGATGCTTTCAGTTGTGTTTAACACATCGTCTTCTTTAGTTCAAAAACTTTTTGTAATTTTTTTGTCGGAACGTGGCGTGTAATATATCGTTGGAAAGCTCTTGACAACCATATTTCAAGTATATTGAACGTTTTTACAAAATCATTATGGTTTAAGAGCAGTTTTAAAAAACTCATTTTTTTTCAAAACCGAAAACGTGAATCATATTTTGGACTCAATTTTCAAACGGTTTGTCGGAATTGAGCAAATAAGATGGCGTTGGAAAGCTGGTGAAAATCCGCATCTTCAATATATGTATTGTTTTTTTCAAATTCTATAATTTAAAAGTAATTTGAAAAACGATGAAATTCTAGGCGAAACGTATTTTCGCGATTTTTTGCAAACGGTTTGTCAGATTGACGCAAATGATACGGCATTGGAAAGCTATGTAAAATGCGCAACTTTTTCATATAGAAATGTTTTTCTAATTCCTTACGGTTTAAAAACGAATTCGAATACGGTCAAATTTGATTTTGAACGCAATTTTTTAAAAAGTTTGTCGAAATATGGCAAATAATATATCGTTGGATAGCTATCAAAAATGCGAAACTTAGTCATGTTGAACATTTTCTCTACTTCGCAACCGTTTAAGAGTAATTTTGAATACGACATGATGGATTCTGCTGTTTTCTCGTGTGAAAAACAGAGTAGTCGTACTGATATACATGTATGTTTGTACTGAGCTATTTTTTATAGAGTAATTTTGAATGGTTACGAAAAAGGGTATTTGTACTGATGCTTGCATGGGTTTGTACTAAGCGTGTTTTCACTAGCTAGACTTTGCTCTGTTTTTTTGGTAATATTTTTCTCGTAAGTTTTCAACGGTTTACTGTACCGTCGCCCCTGTACTTGTATGGTTTGTATCATCGAATTGAATGATATTTTATTCAAAAAGAAAATGTGTTTAATTTGTTTCCTTTTTTTAACTCAACATTTTTTTGACAACGTTGTTCTGAACTTCTCTCATTTGACGACTTGTACTGAGGTACTTACTAAGCAGGATTTTCATGGGGTTTCTTTTTTTTGCTTGAACTTTACAATTTGAATTTCTGCCATTTCTTTTATTCCGAACGGACCACCGTTTTTAACTCGTACTGAGGTACTTACTACGCCCGAACCGGGGTGGCCTGAGACAGGGGAAGAAGGTGGCGATGGGGCGGCGGCCGGAGACAGGGGAGAAGGTGGGAGTTGGGCGCCGACGGGAGCGAGAGAGATGAGGTGGAGGTGGGGCATCGACAGGGTTGGTGGGTTTAGTGGAAACTACATATCACGCCCTTATAGTAGCCAGGGGTAACAAAATAATATTCTGTTATTAGTAACAGAATAGCCCTGTCCACTTAGTGACACTTGAAAAAGCTGCTTTCAAGGTCTCGTCGCTTCGGTGAATCACTTGAGCCCTGAGACATTTTCGGTGCCATGGAGCTAGACCAGTGAGCTATTACGCTTTCTTCAAAGGATGGCTGCTTCCAAGCCCACCTCCTGGTTGTCATCGCTCGATCACTTCCTTTTCCACTAAGTGATTGCTTAGGGACCTTAGCGTACGATCTGGGCTGTTTCCCTCTTGACTTTGGATCTTAGCACCCAATCAGTCTGTCTGTACTAAGGATGACGGCCTGTATTCGGAGTTTCCCTGGGGTTGGTAAAGCGAAATGGGGGCCACCCTAGCCCATTGAGTGCTCTACCTTGGGCCATCGACATCATACGCTCTACTGAAATAGATTTCACGGAAAACCAGCTATATCCGATCTTGGTTGGCCTTTCACCCCTAGCCACAAGTCATCCCCGTATTTTGCCACATACGTGGGTTCGGTCCTCCAAGGCCTGTTAGAGCTCTCTTCAACCTGCTCATGGCTAGATCGATCGGTTTTGGGTCAAATAGGAAGACACAAATGCACAGACACATTATCCGGGGGTGTCACCGTTTGCATCGTATCAGTATCATAAGAAAAGATTGATTGTTGTGAGTGATTTTACTACCCTTCCAGACTTAGCAGGTAATGAAGCTGCTAACGAGGGAGGAAATGTCCGTTGAAAATAAAGCGAACCAGTGGGGCTTAAAATGTTGGGAAACGTAGTAATTTCAAAAAATTTCCTACGCACACGCAAGATCATGGTGATGCACAGCAACGAGAGGGGAGAGTGTTGTCTACGTACCCACGCAGAACGACTGCGGAAGCGTTGACACAACATAGAGGAAGTAGTCGTACGTCTTCCCGATCCGACCGATCCAAGCACCGTTACTCTGGCACCTCCGAGTTCTTAGCACACGTACAACTCGATGACGATCCCCGGGCTCCGATCCAGCAAAGCGTCGGGGAGGAGTTCCGTCAGCACGACGGCGTGGTGACGATCTTGATGTTCTACTATCGCAGGGCTTCGCCTAAGCACTGCTACAATATAATCGAGGTGGAATATGGTGGAGGGGGGCACCGCACACGGCTAAGGAACGATCACGAAGATCAACTTGTGTGTCTATGGGGTGCCCCCTGCCCCCGTATATAAAGGAGTGGAGGAGGAGAGGGCCGGCCCTCTCTATGGCGTGCCCTAGGGGAGTCCTACTCCCACCGGGAGTAGGATTCCCCCTTTCCTAGTCCAACTAGGAGTCCTTCCATGTATTAGGAGTAGGAGTCAAGGCAAGGGAAAAGAGGAGAGAAGGAAGGAGGGGGCGCAGCCCTTCCCCCTAGTCCAATACGGACTAGGCCTTGGGGGGCGCCCAACCTCTCCTATCTCTTTCCCCTAAAGCCCAATAAGGCCCATATACTCCCCGGCGAATTCGCGTAACTCTCCGGTACTCCAAAAAATACTCGGATCACTCGGAACCTTTCCGATGTCCGAATATAGTCGTTCAATATATCGATTTTTACATCTCGACCATTTTGAGACTCCTCGTCATGTCCTCGATCTCATCTGGGACTCCGAACTCCTTCGGTACATCAAAATTCATAAACTCATAATATAACTGTCATCGAAACCTTAAGCGTGCGGACCCTACGGTTCGAGAACAATGTAGACATGACCGAGACACGTCTCCGGTCAATAACCAATAGCGGGACCTGGATGCCCATATTGGCTCCTACATATTCTACGAAGATCTTTATCGGTCAGACCGCATAACAACATACGTTGTTCCGTTTGTCATCGGTATGTTACTTGCCCGAGATTCGATCGTCGGTATCCAATACCTAGTTCAGTCTCGTTACTGGCAAGTCTCTTTACTCATTCCGTAATACATCATCTCGCAACTAACTCATTAGTTGCAATGCTTGCAAGGCTTATGTGATGTGCATTACCGAGAGGGCCCAGAGATACCTCTCCGACAATCGGAGTGACAAATCCTAATCTCGAAATATGCCAACCCAACATCTACCTTTGGAGACACCTGTAATGCTCCTTTATAATCACCCAGTTACCTTGTGACGTTTGGTAGCACCCAAAGTGTTCCTCCGGCAAACAGGAGTTGCATAATCTCATAGTCATAGGAACATGTATAAGTCATGAAGAAAGCAATAGCAACATACTAAACGATCGGGTGCTAAGCTAATGGAATGGGTCATGTCAATCAGATCATTCAACTAATGATGTGACCTCGTTAATCAAATAACAACTCTTTGTCTATGGTTAGGAAACATAACCATCTTTGATTAACGAGCTAGTCAAGTAGAGGCATACTAGTGACACTCTGTTTGTTTATGTATTCACACATGTATTATGTTTCTGGTTAATACAATTCTAGCATGAATAATAAACATTTATCATGAAATAAGGAAATAAATAATAACTTTATTATTGCCTCTAGGGCATATTTCCTTCAGTCTCCCACTTGCACTAGAGTCAATAATCTAGTTCACATCGCTATGTGATTAATAGTTCACATCTTTATGTGATTGGTTCACATCTTTATGTGACTAACACCCAAAGGGTTTACTAGATTCAATAATCTAGTTCACATCGCTATGTGATTAAC
This sequence comes from Triticum dicoccoides, assembly GCF_002162155.2. Classification (NCBI taxonomy): domain Eukaryota; kingdom Viridiplantae; phylum Streptophyta; class Magnoliopsida; order Poales; family Poaceae; genus Triticum; species Triticum dicoccoides. The sequence goes on along the minus strand of NC_041388.1, from coordinate 621,359,230 downwards.
ACCCAAAGAGTGATCATGTTTTGCTTGTGAGAGGAATTTAGTCAACGGGCCCACCGAATTCAGATCCGTATGTATTTTGCAAAATTCTATGTCTACAATGCTCTGCACGTAGCTACTCTAGCTAATTGCTCCCACTTTCAATATGTATCTAGATCGAGACTTAGAGTCATCCAGATCAGTGTGAAAACTTGCATCGACGTAACTTTTTATGACGAACCTTTTTGTCACGTCTATAATCGAGAAACATATCCTTATTTCACTAAGGATAATTCTGACCGCTGTCCAGTGATCTACTCCTAGATCACTATTGTACTCCCTTGCCAAAACTAGTGTAGGGTATACAATAGGTATGGTACACAGCATGGCATACTTTATAGAACCTATGGCCAAGGCATAGGGAATGACTTTCATTCTCATTCTATTTTCTGTCGTGGTCGGGCTTTGAGTCTTACTCAACTTCACACCTTGTAACACAGGCAAGAATTCTTTCTTTGACTGTTCTATTTTGAACTACTTCAAAATATTGTCAAGGTATGTACTCATTGAAAAAATTTATCAAGCGTCTTGATCTATCTCTATAGATCTTGATGCTCAATATGTAAGCAGCTTCACCGAAGTCATTCTTTGAAAAACTCCTTTCAAACACTCCTTTTATGCTTTACAGAATAATTCTACATCATTTCCGATCAACAATATGTCATTCACATATACTTATCAGAAATGCTGTAGTGCTCCCACTCACTTTCTCGTAAATACAGGCTTCTCCGCAAGTCTGTATAAAACTATATGCTTTGATCAACTCATCAAAGCATATATTCCAACTCCGAGATGCTTGCACCAGTCCACAGATGGATCGCTGGAGTTTGCACATTTAGTTAGCACCTTTCGGATTGACAAAACCTTCTGGTTGCATCATATACAACTCTTCTTTAATAAATCCATTAAGGAATGCAATTTTGTTTATCCATTTGCCAGATTTCATAAAATGCGGCAATTACTAACATGATTCTGACAGACTTAAGCATCGCTACGGGTGAGAAGGTCTCATCGTAGTCAATCCCTTGAACTTGCCGAAAACCTTTTACGACAAGTCGAGCTTTGTAGACAGTAACACTACTATCAGCGTCCGTCTTCCTCTTGAAGATCCATTTATTTTCTATGGTTTGCCGATCATCGGGCAAATCCATCAAAGTCCATACTTTGTTCTCATACATGGATCATATCTCAGATTTCATGGCCTCAAACCATTTTGCGGAATCTGGGCTCATCATCGCTTCCTCATAGTTCGCAAGTTCGTCATGGTCTAGTAACATGACTTCCAGAACAGGATTACCATACCACTCTGGTGCGGATCTCACTCTTGTTTACCTACGAGATTCAGTAGTAACTTGATCTGAAGTTTCATGATCATCATCATTAGCTTCCTCACTAATTGGTGTAGGTGTCACAGAAACCAGTTTCTGTGATGTACTAATTTCCAATAAGGGAGAAGGTACAATTACCTTATCAAGTTCTACTTTCCTCCCACTCACTTCTTTCGAGAGAAACTCCTTCTCCAGAAAGTTTCCGAATTTAGCAACAAAAGTCTTGCCTTCGGATCTGTGATAGAAGGTGTATCCAATAGTTTCCTTTGGATATCCTATGAAGATTTACTTCTCCGATTTGAGTTTGAGCTTATCAGGACGAAACTTTTTAATATAAGCATCGCAACCCCAAACTTTAAGAAATGACAACTTTGGTTTCTTGCCAAACCATAGTTCATACGGTGTCGTCTCAACAGATTTAGATGGTGCCCTTTTAACGTGAATGCAGCTGTCTCTAATGCATAACCCCAAAATGATAGTGGTAGATCGGTAAGAGAAATCATAGATTGCACCATATCTAATAAAGTACGGTTATGACGTTCGGACACACCATTACATTGTGGTGTTCTAGGTGGCATGAGTAGTGAAACTATTTCACATTATTTTTAACTGAAGGCCAAACTCGTAACTCAAATACTCTTCTCTACGATCAGATCGTAGAAACTTTATTTTCTTGTTACGATGATTTTTCACTTCACTCTGAAATTCTTTGAACTTTTCAAATGTTTCAGACTTATGTATCATGAAGTAGATATACTCATATCTGCTCAAATCATCTGTGAAGATCAGAAAATAATGATACTTGTCGCGAGCCTCAATATTCATCGGACCACATACATCAGTATGTATGATTTCCAACAAATTTGTTGCTCGCTCCATTGTTCCGAAGAACGGAGTCTTAGTCATCTTGCCCATGAGGCATGGTTCGCAAGCATCAACTGATTCATAATCAAGTGATTCCAAAATCCCATCAGCATGGAGTTTCTTCATGCGCTTTACACCAATATGACCTAAACGGCAGTGCTACAAATAAGTTGCACTATCATTATTAACTTTGCATCTTTTGGTTTCAATATTATGATTATGTGTATCACTACGATCGAGATCCAACGAACTATTTTCATTGGGTGTGTAACCATATAAGGTTTTATTCATGTAAACAGAACAACAATTTATTCTCTTACTTAAATGAATAACCGTATTACAATAAACATGATCAAATCATATTCATGCTTAACGCAAACACCAAATAACACTTATTCAGGTTCAGCACTAATCCCGAAAGTATAGGGAGTGTGCGATGATGATCATATCAATCTTGGAACCACTTCCAACACACATCGTCACTTCACCCTTAACTAGTCTCTGTTTATTCTGCAACTCCCGTTTTGAGTTACTAATCTTAGCAACTGAACTAGTATCAAATACTGAGGGGTTGCTATAAACACTAGTAAAGTACACATCAATAACATGTATATCAAATATACTTACGTTCACTTTGCCATCCTTCTTATCTGCCAATCACTTGGGGTAGTTCCGCTTCCAGTGACCAATCCCTTTGCAGTAGAAACACTTAGTCTCAGGCTTTAGGACCAGACTTGGGCTTCTTCACTTGAGCAGCAACTTGCTTGCTGTTCTTCTTGAAGTTCCCCTTCTTCCCTCTGCCCTTTTCTTGAAACTAGTGGTCTTGTCTACCATCAACACTTGATGTTTTTCTCGATTTCTACCTTCATCAATTTCCGCATTACGAAGAGCTTGGGAATCGTTTCCGTTATCCCTTGCATATCATAGTTCATCACGAAGTTCTACTAACTTGGTGATGGTGACTAGAGAATTCTGTCAATCACTATCTTATCTGGAAGATTAACTCCCACTTGATTGAAGTGATTGTAGTACTCAGACAATCTGAGCATATGCTCACTAGTTGAGCGATTCTCCTCCATTTTTTAGCTATAGAACTTGTTGGAGACTTCATATCTCCCACCTCGGGTATTTGCTTGAAATATTAACTTCAACTCCTGGAACATCTCATATGCTCCATGACGTTCAAAACGTTTTTGAAGTCCCGATTCTAAGCCATTAAGCATGGTGCACTAAACTATCAAGTAGTCATCATATTGAGCTAGCCAAACGTTCATAACGTCTGCATCTGCTCCTGCAATAGGTCCGTCACCTAGCGGTGCATCAAGGACATAATTCTTCTGTGCAGCAATGAGGATAAACCTCAGATCACGGATCCAATCCGCATCATTGCTACTAACATCTTTCAACACAATTTTCTCTAGGAACATATCAAAATAAACATAGGGAAGCAACAACGCGAGCTATTGATCTACAACAAAATTTGCAAAATACTACCAGGACTAAGTTCATGATAAATTTAAGTTCAATTAATCAAATTACTTAAGAACTCCCACTTAGATAGACATCCCTCTAATCCTCTAAGTGATCACGTGATCCAAATCAACTAAACCATAACCGATTATCACGTGAGATGGAGTAGTTTTCAATGATGAACATCGTTTGATCATATCTACTATATGATTCACACTCGACCTTTCGGTCTTTGTGTTCCGAGGCCATATCTGCATATGCTAGGCTCGTCAAGTTTAACCTGAGTATTCTGCGTGTGCAAAACTGGCTTGCACCCGTTGTAGATGGACGTAGAGCTTATCACACCCGATCATCACGTGGTGTCTGGGCACGAAGAACTTTGGCAACGGTGCATACTCAGGGAGAACACTTCTTGATAATTTAGTGAGAGATCATCTTATAATGCTACCGTCAATCAAAGCAAGATAAGATGCATAAAAAGATAAACATCACATGCAATCAATATAAGTGATATGATATGGCCATCATCATCTTGTGCTTGTGATCTCCATCTCCGAAGCACTGTCATGATCACCATCGTCACCGGCGCGACACCTTGATCTCCATCGTAGCATCGTTGTCGTCTCGCCAATCTTATGCTTCCACGACTATCGCTACCGCTTAGTGATAAAGTAAAGCATTACATCGCGATTGCATTGCATACAATAAAGCGACAACCATATGGCTCCTGCCAATTGCTGACAACTCGGTTACAAAACATGATCATCTCATACAATAAAATTCATCATCATGCCTTGACCATATCACATCACAACATGCCCTGCAAAAACAAGTTAGACGTCCTCTACTTTGTTGTTGCAAGTTTTACGTGGCTGCTACGGGCTTAAGCAAGAACCAATCTCATCTACGCATCAAAACCACAACGATAGTTTGTCAATTTAACTCCGTTTTAACCTTCGCAAGGACCGGGCGTAGCCACACTTGGTTCAACTAAAGTTGGAGAGACTGTCGCCCGCAAGCCACCTATGTGCAAAGCATGTCGGGAGAACCGGTCTCGCGTAAGCGTACGCGTAATGTCGGTCCGGGTCGTCTCGTCCAACAATACCGCCGAACCAAAGTATGACATGCTGGTAGGCAGTATGACTTATATCGCCCACAACTCACTTGTGTTCTACTCGTGCATATAACATCAAACCATAAAACCTAGGCTCGGATGCCACTGTTGGGAAACATAGTAATTTCAAAAAAATTCCTACGCACACGCAAGATCATGGTGATGCACAGCAACGAGAGGGGAGAGTGTTGTCTACGTACCCACGCAGACCGACTGTGGAAGCGTTGACACAACGTAGAGGAAGTAGTCGTACGTCTTCCCGATCCGACCGATCCAAGCACCGTTACTCTGGCACCTCCGAGTTCTTAGCACACGTACAACTCGATGACGATCCCCGGGCTCCGATCCAGCAAAGCGTCGGGGAGGAGTTCCGTCAGCACGACGGCGTGGTGACGATCTTGATGTTCTACTGTCGTAGGGCTTCGCCTAAGCACTGCTACAATATAATCGAGGTGGAATATGGTGGAGGGGGGCACCGCACACGGCTAAGGAACGATCATGAAGATCAACTTGTGTGTCTATGGGGTGCCCCCTGCCCCCGTATATAAAGGAGTGGAGGAGGGGAGGGCCGGCCCTCTCTATGGCGCGCCCTAGGGGAGTCCTACTCCCACCGGGAGTAGGATTCCCCCTTTCCTAGTCCAACAGGGAGTCCTTCCATGTATTAGGAGTAGGAGTCAAGGCAAGGGAAAAGAGGAGAGAAGGAAGGAGGGGGCGCAGCCCTTCCCCCTAGTCCAATACGGACTAGGCCTTGGGGGGGCGCCCAACCTCTCCTATCTCTTTCCCCTAAAGCCCAATAAGGCCCATATACACCCCGGCTAATTCCCGTAACTCTCCGGTACTCCGAAAAATACTCAGATCACTCGGAACATTTCCGATGCCCGAATATAGTCGTCCAATATATCGATTTTTACGTCTCGACCATTTTGAGACTCCTCGTCATATCCCCGATCTCATCTGGGACTCCGAACTCCTTCGGTACATCAAAACTCATAAACTCATAATATAACTGTCATCGAAACCTTAAGCATGCGGACCCTACGGTTCGAGAACAATGTAGACATGACCGAGACACGTCTCCGGTCAATAACCAATAGCGGGACCTGGATGCCCATATTGGCTCCTACATATTCTACGAAGATCTTTATCGGTCAGACCGCATAACAACATACGTTGTTCCCTTTGTCATCGGTATGTTACTTGCCCGAGATTCGATCGTCGGTATCCAATACCTAGTTCAATCTCGTTACCGGCAAGTCTCTTTACTCGTTCCGTAATACATCATCTCGCAACTAACTCAGTAGTTGCAATGCTTGCAAGGCTTATGTGATGTGCATTACCGAGAGGGCCCAGAGATACCTCTCCGACAATCGGAGTGACAAATCCTAATCTCGAAATACGCCCACCCAACATCTACCTTTGGAGACACCTGTAGTGCTCCTTTATAATCACCCAGTTACGTTGTGACGTTTGGTAGCACCCAAAGTGTTCCTCCGGCAAACGGGAGTTGCATAATCTCATAGTCATAGGAACATGTATAAGTCATGAAGAAAGCAATAGCAACATACTAAACGATCGGGTGCTAAGCTAATGGAATGGGTCATGTCAATCAGATCATTCAACTAATGATGTGACCTCGTTAATCAAATAACAACTCTTTGTCTATGGTTAGGAAACATAACCATCTTTGATTAACGAGCTAGTCAAGTAGAGGCATACTAGTGACACTCTGTTTGTTTATGTATTCACACATATATTATGTTTCCGGTTAATACAATTCTAGCATGAATAATAAACATTTATCATGAAATAAGGAAATAAATAATAACTTTATTATTGCCTCTAGGGCATATTTCCTTCATAAAAGTCACTCTTTGAATAGTTTTTCAGACCGGTAAGTTGTCAATCTTTCCAATGATGAGGCTCCAAAGTTTATTACATTTCCTGGTCTGCCGAGGACAGCACTAGATTGATTGCTTACCGACTTTCATTCAGATACCAACCCATCTTTTTATCAAAAGCATGGAAACTATCTAATCGAAGATAGAATTCACGCCTGTGAAAAGTAAGCAATTTCATCATTTTCCTTCGCAACACATCTCACTCAATTGTAGAGATACCGAACAGTTTGAGTGATCGATCGACCTTGTCGCATGATGAGCCCATTCTCTCTCTTCCATCCCGCCTTCTGAACCGAACCCTGGAGAAAGACTTCTTGAACAGAACAGAGCAGCAATTCTAGAAACTTCCATTTTCCATTGATCTGGGCGTTGCTATTAAAAGTGGGTCTACCCGCTCCGGCGTGACTCACACTTGACCAACCACTTCTATCTAAGAAAATACTTAGGTAGGGTCAATCTCCCTTCGGGGTTTACGCGTCCTAGTCCGAACCATTGGACCGATCAGAAGAAGAAAGGCAAAGGAATTGAAAGGTAGAGTAAGAAGCATCGCCCAGCAGAGTGATTGAGGGAGTCTTCCCCAGCCCAATGGTCTTCCTTTTGTTTTTCACTCTCCTATTTGGATTTTGGAAGAGTTCTACTACTGTTTCAGTAGTTCTAAGACCCTTCCTTCCCTTTTCAAGTGCTTGCTATCCCTCTCGCTCTACCCGTCCAGAGGGAGCCCTAGTTTCAGCATAATAGCCTCGTTTTGAAGCGCTTGCTTCATATGGACGTACGTCGAACAAAGGAATCTTATCGGCATACCCACCTGCTGGGCGTGGTTCACTTGACCGACCAACCGACCCAATAGTAGGAGTAGGCGGCTGGCTTCTTATGTGAAGAGAACGGATGGAGAAACAGATGCGTGAAAGAACTAGTCCCTTGGAAAGCTTCGTTTTCCTAACCCAACCTAAGCATAATGAGCTGGTTATTTGAGTATCGAAGCTGTCGAGTGTTCCATTCTTTCGTATGTAGACCCCAGCGAAGAAGGAGAATCAGAAATGGAACTAGTCGAACACACATAATAAGATACCGGTTTTAGGCATAACCCCGGGTTAAATAAAGTAGTAAAGGAGCCCAATCTAGCTAAAGAGGGGCTTCTCCGCCACCATAACCAACTAGCTACGTAGATGAATTATCCTTGCGTTCAGCTATCAAACCCATCCACTAGAGCTTGAACCCATGCGTGCTCAAACCATCTGTTTTCTCTTCTAACGAGCATGGCTTCCCTGTCACCTACACTAGAGACGTCTCAATAGCTTAGTTTATTCATAAGCCTAGTACACAAGGAGGGTTTTAGCACGCACTAGCTGTATTGTAGTATGGTCTGGTATCAGCTGCTGTCTCTCCTTGCTATTATAGTTTAGTATAGGTCGCCTCAAACTCAAACAAAAACGGGTGCACAGTTCTACTGCGTCTTATCGAATAGTGCTTTTGAGTCAAAGTGCAATCACCATTTCATGTACACCATCTTTGTCAATATCTGCAATTACCTGTAGAAAGAATGTGAAAAACAACTCAAGGTCATTTACAGAACGAACAACAAAATAGGATCGATCGCGAAATCAAAGAAATCTTTCACCTCACTTCTAAGATGAGCTAGCACTCGCACACCTTTCGATATCCTATATTTTTGATATTCAACAAGTAGCATTTCCACGGCATTCTTTAGATGGATTTCACTGCCCCTCATCTACTCCTCAGCTGGGTATCTATTTCTCAATACGGTGCTTTACTGACGGATTCTGGCATCGCATGGATCTCTTAATCAAATAGGGTCTCTCGGATAGGTCAAAATGAATGTGACACCCGTGATAGGACCACTACTGATTAAACTAAGCCCTTTAAGGAAGGCGTACGGCAAACACTTGGACTGAAGCATGAGCTGGTTCAAACCACTATACCTGATATATCACAAAATCTATACTGGATTTTCAGTGCTGCGCGCAAGGTCAGGAAGAAGAAGAAGTGTGTGATATTGTAATATGTGTGATTGGAGAAGCTTTTAAAGAAGTGGAGGAAGTAGAATGGATAAATTCTATCAATTTCTAGCTCTCATAGCTGAATGAAGAAATAGATAATGGGATGCATTATAGTTTCATCCAATTCCTAGCAAGTCAAGTACATAATAGTATAATTGAGTATTTAGAAAAGCCTGTCTAAGACGAGTTGGTGTTGTATGCTGAGTGTGGTTTCTTCCTGTTTCCGGAGTAGCCTCTATATATTGAGTTTATAGGATGGAGTCCATATCCCTCCTTTTTACTTCATGGATCTTGTCAGCATACAGGATACTGTCGTAAAGAAAGTGGGTATCTTAGAATATGGATCAGCAGCGGATACCAGATTGGTAAAGACCTGCTCAAAATGCTAGAGTTGATGGTTTCAGGAAAGCTAAGCTAAAGCAAGCAGTAAACTAGTGGGTGCAAGCACGTTAATGAAAAAAATGTGATAGAAAATCCTACCGTTAGCAGCGACTGCGACACTTCGTAACAGCTCCTTAGAGATCAATGTCTTATTGGTATTTGCTCGATTGCAGGCAATAACGTTAGTAAATTAGGTGAATGTACGTAAATCAAGGTACATGAGTCTAGCCAGGTATAGGTAGAAAAGGGGTATAGTAGGTCTCATGGAAAGGGAGATAGTGGGACGAATAGTTCATCGTGCAAGTGTTACGAATAGATAGGAGTCTCGACTCCGTCCTTCGAAAAGAAGATGGTTCGCGCTAAGGGTGACTAAAGGCAGAGAATTCTGTACGCCAAGAAGAAAAGAAAGTTTGTAGGGGTGAGAATGAACTTTCAAACCCTTTTCTTGCCCCTATCCTTTTTGCTTTCGATAACTTCTATCGCTTCCTAATCATATGAGTCTAGTGCAACATACTACTACTAATATGGAGTCATATTCTTCTTAAGCCTCCTTTCCCAGATCCAAGTTCCGAATCCTAGGGAGAGATCAAGACAATGCAGCAGGGTTGGCAAGCATACCTGTATCACTGAGCAAATCCAAAGCATACTTTCCCTCTAAAGAGTGAAGAAAAAGACTTGGTACAGCTAGAATACCGAGTGGATGTGGAATCCTACTTGAATTCCAGTCAGAAAAGGAAACTCGAATCTGGAACTTGCTTACTTCGGCTTGATCAGATACTGGAATCCAATCGGGGAACTTGGTTATTGACCCACTAATCTTTCCCTCTTTCAAGTCTAAGTCTCAAGAGGGCGCTTAGGACGGGCCCTTCTGCAGAGTTCCGATACCGATATCACTATTTCAATTAGTTGATTGATTTCCCTTAGAATTTCATTCCTCCTCAAGTCCCAGTTTCGGTCAAGTAGTGGCAAGTATCATCTATATCTGGTAGATAAGCTTTCACATGCATGAATTGAACTACCGAGATCTTTTCTTACTTGGCAACTAGAGCCTCCCCTTCGGGATTCAAGATTGAAGAAGAGGAAAACTGGTTCTAAAGGGAACTCAAAGTCCTAGACCTAGAATGCGGGTACCGTTCGGATTCCCCAGGATAACCAGATCACTCAACTGCTGAATCCTTCCTAAAATCTCTGTCTATCTATGAGATTTTTTGTTTTTCGCCACGTGCAGATCTACTTTGTCGTGCAATCGGATCTCACCTCTTGCTCTCCTCATTCCACCTGTGAAATAGAATTCATTAAAGAAGATTGCCAGTATCGAAGTAAAGTAAACCATTCGAATAGCTAACCATTCACTTCCTTCGCCCGGTAAGAAAGTGGAAACTGCCTGGCATGCTTCTTGCTTTCTTTCCATCCCTAGCACACAACTTAGTAGATAGTAGGCACACAACTCCGCTAAGAGCTCATCGAACTTGAGTTGTAGAGTAAGACCACAGCTTGATATGGTTCATTTCAGTACTCATTCACTCGGTATGGTTCACCACATGCTTGTGATCTCTCTCAAGCTAGGTTTGGTATCGGTATCGGAGAAGTCCGTCATTGAAGTGGTAAGTGGGCGTAAGGCCTATGTATTTCTTATCAGTGGGATTTATTACCTTGAATTTGATTGATGCAGTTCTAGCTCATTTTAAAGAGCTTATAGAGCTAGTTTTGCTTGACCCCTCTAGACGTTGTTGGTCATCCAAACTCGTATTAGCTATCAAAAGCCATACTTACTTGACATTCCCGCATGCCATAAGTCATCCCTACAGAAAGCACCACAGGCACAGTAACCGGAAGATGGTCTTTTCTCACTCTCCCTGTAGTCAAGACATAGGGAGTATTATGACCTGTTTCACTGACATCAGCATTTTTCTCTCGTCCTTTGCCCACTATCCATCCTAACTGCTCTTACCGCTTCTTCTTCTTATTCACTGGCTTCTTCTTATCTGCTTTCTTCTTCTTTGTCTGATGAGATTCTCTCTTCTTATAATCTTTGATCTTCTTATCATCATCAGATTTATGATCTTTTAGATTGCATTTTTTCGTTAGATTATTCATTTTGCCTAATATGCCGGTTATGACTTTATGGGCAGTAGGATGGATACTATCAATAGAATCCTCTCCTATATGAGGAGGTTTAGTTCCTATCCACGTTCCATCCTCATTGTATACTAATTCTCGCTTCGTACTATTTCCTATCCCAACTATGTACGTATTGATTTTTTTCTCTACACATAAATTTTAAAAATCACGATGAAAGTCAGTTGAACATGAAAATTGCTGTTTTAATGTTGGGTCTGCTAGCTGGTTTATGTAAGAATCTTTAGTGATTACCTTTCTAACCGGTCCTTTATGCTTCATGATTATTTCTTCCTTATCTTCATGTAATGCATGTATGCAGTATGACTTGGGAGCCAAAAAGATTCCCTCTTTTACATAGTGCTCCTTCTTAAACTTTCCTATTTCGCTAGGTGATACCATTTCTTCTGGAAGTTCGTTCTGAACAACAATAGAGTCCGTGTCCGTATAATAGCAATCATCCCTTTTAATAAAAGGGTATAACACTATCCTGGCATAGGCAGCAATAGCAGCTGAGAGCTGAACTGCTGTATTAGCTGGCTGCTTTGTTGTCTCCTCCATTTCCTTAAACAAATCATCACTCACTTTGTTTTTATAGGTTACTAGGTACAGATCATCATCTAGATGAGTTGAATCAATAAATCCATCCTGAGAAAGGGCCATTTCCCTCCGTCTTCCTTTGGGCAACGAAGAGTGCATTCTCCATCCAGTATTTGTTTGATGGTTCTCTATGCTTTCTTTCGGCTAGAAAGCTAAGCTATTCTCAATGCTCTTACTTCAAGGATAAAACAAACTATCTATTAAAAAATCCTTATCACTACAAGCTCCAATACCACGGGGTAGCGACAGAAATGTGAATTAGTACCCGTATCTGCTGATACCTGAATTGCTTCCACTTTAGAATCAGCTAGGCGAGAGCCCTGTTGTCCTACTGAAATGGATTCTAATAAATTCACAAGCACAGGGATAATGAAGGGAAGCAGATAGAACCTATTCAATCAAAAAACGTATTCTAACGCTTGTATTTAGATAAGAAAAGCGAGGTTTCAATGGCTTGGAAGGGAATCTATCATCTGTCGGTCTAACGGGGGTTATAAGATGGATAATCTCACCAATGCTCTCTGACACAGCATACCTGCTATCCAAGGACCCCACCTATAATGTCAAGATAGCTCTGTCAACCAATGTTGCTTTATAGATCCAACCTTACCAGATGGTGTTTCTCTTATCTTCTCCTGAATGGGTTACTTAACCCTAGCTATACAGGTGGGGCACAAGAGACGGTACCAAGAGTTGGAGAAGCACCTGGCCCTGTACCTGTGCTGATTGAGTTCGAGAGCACCGTATTTATTGCATTAGGATAGGTCTTGCATTGCTAGAGCTTTTAGGAAGACGAGTAGCTCTCGAGTACGTTTCTGTTTCAGCCACTCCAAATGAGCGCGTTTCACCATGCTCCACCAACTGTTCCAAACTGGCATCCTTTCCTAAACTCAATGAACTAATTGAGAATTCTTCCCTGCCTGGGTGTGCCCTTAATGAATTGATTCGTTGGCGGCTATAGCGAGATCTGGGTCAGAGTCTATCTCCCCATCCCTCCGGCGAGGTAGCAATGAGCTATCAAACGCCAATAGAAGACAGATCCTGTTGTCCGTTTGTTTCAGCACCACAATCTTTGTTCGTTCCTACAACATCTAAATCAGCACTGGGAGCGGTTCCAGATGCACTTTCAGGTGAAGTCACATCAGACATTTTCGAGGATGTTCTTGCACATTGCTGGGGTATCGAAACCCGTGAAACTGGGGCTACTGCCATTACAATCTGATCGAAGGGATGGCATTAGGTAGACAACAACCTCTCTTGAGTGCCGCCTTGATGGCTTTGTGGATGAAATTTGAGTAGATGTTGTTTCATCCCGCATATGTCTAGAATCTTGTTAGGATTCGTCTATTCCAGGTCAGGAAAGAGCTTTTGTAAACTATCGTGATAAGCATAGCCTTCGCCCCGCAGAGTGCTATATCAATGGTTCACCAGGCTCAATTCATTAATGGCTTAGGGCCGGTCTTCAGTAAGTCAATCACCATCGGGTGGAGGGGAAAGCCCTACGTCAAGGTCAATAGATTCACCTACCCCAGTCTCAGAACTTTCTAGACTTTCTTACCTATGTTCTTCTCAACTAAGAGAAGGGCGTGCATCTACAGCAGTGGTATTATCTTCCTTTTTCTTTTTGCATCTTTGAATCCTGGTGTGTTGGTTAGTACCAAAGCCTCTTGGCTAGTACAGAGTTGTGGTTTGATATAGCTACTAGAGAACCTGGAGGCACTCTCTGAAAATAAGTATTCTTCATATGACATGTGAATAGACAACTCCTGGTATGCTCATTTCATTCCTCTTGGACCTAGATCTTCACTTTCAAAAGTGCGGACTTGATGTATCAAAGGCATTTCAAAGGAACAGAGGGTCCATCTTTGAAGTGAGACAATTGGTTTCAACTGTGTCGTAGGGGTTGTATTCTTAGACCTGCCAGGCGGGAGGAACCACCGTCCTGGGTATTGAGCATGTGAATCATGTTATTTTGTAGGAATAGAGATTCTCAGCCATCATATCTTGTTCATCCTTGGCCATGTCTCCTTCCGAGAATGAGTTGGTTTGGGGAGATCATTAGGTTACTGAGATCGAAGTAGTGAGGCTGCTTGAGTGCCATCGAAACCCATTTGAAATTGCAATGACATATTGAAGTAGTAGTTCGTTCAGCACCCGATTAGGTATCTGGAAATAGTTCCTTAGCTCTTTTCTAGTTCGTTAATGACCTCAGCAGTTGAAATGGAATTGGATCCCGGCTTGTTAGTTAATAGAATCTAAATGAGATTGAATGGAAATGTTGGTAAACCGAGGGGTGCATCATACTTTTCAATAGATGTTGGGGTTCCTAAACCATAAGGATACTCTTTTCATAGAACAAGGCCTGCCAATCGATCTCCTAGGCTATAATCCAAGGGATAGCTTAACATGCATCTCCTAGATGGAAGTGTGTGACAATAACTTTGAGCTCCTGTAGTCTTTGATCCTTGATCTGAAGAGGTAGGCAGCTATGATAAAGAAGCCAAGGGATGAAGTGATTGTGGTTGGCGTGCCACATGGAAACTAGATAGGTGGAAGCTATTTTAGACGACCTTGCGGGTCATCCTAACATTGAAATGAAGCTATTCGAGCAGACAGTGAATGAAGCTATGAATGGGGGTAGCTTTACGAGGCATAATGCCGGTGTGCACTTTTATTTTCTCAAACTGTGGTTGATCCTCTCTAAATCAGAGGTCAACATTTCTTTGCAATGAATGTTTATTAGGTCTGGAAAACCTTGTTAGGTGCACTAGTAGGTGAGCTCAAAGCGAGGATTCATACGTTCTTTCTTCTCAAGAAGACGGAATGATTGCTCGGTATGATATAGATTCTTAGCCAGGGGTTTGGTAGCTTATGCCCCCTAGTTTGCAACGTAGAGCAGAAATGGTTGAAACGGCTCCCATTGTGTGTGGGAATTCTTTAAAATGTGCATGGCCTGGCGACTGACAGGATGCCCCTGCGAGTGCTATTCCATGTGCTGGAAAACCTCTTTGGCACATCTTTCGCGATCTAGTTAACAGCACTTTAATGACTCATGTCTTCCATGGCTTAAACCTGCTTATTATACTAGAAACGATGGAATACCTCAAGTTGGATATAGGTGAGGTGGGACTTAAGAATGCCTTGTCTGGAACATCTCTTCAAAGCAAGAATTAGCGTATAGAAAGGAAGCAGCATTTCCTTTCAGCTGCTTTTAAAAAGTCCCCGGGGATATAGCCCACTTCTCATTTCTCAACACCAGCTTATCTTCTCTTTTCTTAAGTATAAGAGGGATAGGTACTTATTCCTGGCCGGCGGTATCATTGTTGCTCCTCGCCTAATGCGGATCATTGTGCAATGCTTATGTGAAATCTCAATCCAAAACGGATTCGTTTCGTTGGTAGAACCCACGCCGACGTCAAGATCAGTCTCCTTTCCTTTCAAAAGTGAGCGAGCAGAGCTGAAAAAGATGGAGTTACCTGGAGATGAGATTTCTTTCTACGGATATGAAGGATAGAAATATGCTATTTGCTGCTATTCCATCTATTTGTGCATCAAGTCCGAAGAAGATCTCAATCTACAATGAAGAAATGATAGTAGCTCGTTGTTTTATAGGCTTTCTCATATTCAGTCGGAAGAGTTTAGGTAAGACTTTCAAAGAAACTCTCGACAGGAGAATCGAGTCTATTCAGGAAGCATTGCAGCAATTCTTCAATCCTAACGAAGTAATTCCGGAGGAATCCAATGAACAACAACGATTACTTAGGATCAGCTTGCGAATTTGCAGCACCGTAGTAGAATCATTACCAACGGCACGATGTGCGCCTAAGTGTGAAAATACAGTGCAAGCTTTGTTATGCCGAAACCTAAATGTAAAGTCAGCAACACTTCTAAATGCCACTTCCCGCCGCATCCGTCTTCAGGACGATATAGTCACAGGTTTTCACTTTTCAGTGAGTGAAAGATTTGTATCCGGGTCTACGTTCAAAGCTTCTACCATAGACCTAATTCGAGAAGGCTTGATAGTCCTAAGAAAGGTGAGGGTGTCCGAATGAGAAAGACCAATCCAAAACTTCTTGTTTCGTTGGAAAAACCAACGCCGACGTCAAGATCAGTCTCCTTTCCTTTCTCTTTTCGGGAGCAGAGCTGAAAAAGATGGGAAATTCCAATGATTCTTCGTGCATTATTTCCAAGTGTCATTCTTTTGTTCATTGCTATACCATTGTTTGGTCTTGTGTTGCCAGTACTAATAATGGCATTAGTTGTCTTATTCGGAGTTCAAGGAATAGCCTTTCATCTTGGGAATGAGAATGTCGCGGATCTCAATGTTCTCGTCATGACCAATGCTCCTAACGAGGGTGACTTTCCCATAGACCAACCTCCCGTTGGCGGACTACCAGACCTCCAGCAGGAAATGGCGCACGCCGCCCATCCCGAAGACATGATTTCAGAGTTGACTTCCAAGGTTGAAAGAATATTTAACGAAGTAGGCACTCCTCTTCCTTTAGAGGAGGGTGAGTCTGCGCGATCGTTCACTGAAAATCTTATATTGTGGAATAGTGAGGGAGGAGATACTCTTCAACAAATCTTCTCTGATTATATGGAAGCGGGGGACGCAAGCGAATTCGTCGCAACAGCCACCAATCTGGCGAAGCGGTTTCGCCGCGCCGAGCTCGGTGAACCAGATTCTCCCGACCCCGATGTGCCTGCGGAAGAGCAGGAGGCTCATTCCATGGGATCCCCTGAAAGCACAAAAGCAAATGATGGGGCGAGGCCTGTCTTCTTCGAGGAAGCGTAAAAGGTGGGATGATGATTCAGGGTCCGAAGATGACGATTCGGGGGGACCCGGGGAATCTCCAGATCCAGTGGAAATCGTTTACGAAGGGGATGCACAAGGGTACAACTGGGAGGGGGATTAGGTTGGCCGCCAACTTCGCCTGCCTTTCTATCTGAGTTCTTCCCTCTTGATGCTTTCGAACGACTCCTAAATTTCACAAAATCCTTTTTTTTTCTTATTTGAAATCCAAATCAAAATGCCTCAACTTGATAAATTAACTTATTTCTCACAATTCTTCTGGTTATGTCTTCTCCTCTTTACTTTTTATATTCTCTTATTTAATAATAATAATGGAATACTTGGAATTAGTAGAATTCTCAAACTATGGAACCAACTGCTTTCGCACCGGGGGGGGGGGGGCGAGATCCGGAGCAAGGACCCTAAGAATCTGGAAGATATCTCGAGAAAAGGTTTTAGCACCGGTCTCTCATATATGTACTCCAGTTTATCCGAAGTATCCCAATGGTGTAAGACCTTCGACTATTTGGGAAAAAGGAGGAAAATCACTCTGATCTCTGATTTCGGAGAAATAAGTGGCTCACAAGGAATGGAGAGACAGATTCTCTATTTGATCTCGAAGTCCTCATATAACACTTCTTCCAGTCGGATCACTTGTTGGAAAAACATAATGCTCACACATGTTCCACACGGGCAAGGAAGCATAATATCATGAAAGCCGTCTGATAATCTTTCTATAGGTTCCCCGAAGAGAATGGTCTGATCACAAAAACACTTTCTGTATGTTCTATTATTTCGAGATTCGAAGAAGCAAGCAAGTTTTTCATATAGTTGTTTTTGTGTAGTGATCTCTGTTTATGGAGATCACGAGGCCACTGATACCCGAAGTGGTTAGGTGGGATAGAAGAGAGGGAAAGCGGGCTTCTATCACATAGTTTCTCTTTCAGGGTACATAGGACGGCCCTCTCGTCATTACCTTTTGTGCTTACCCGTAGCTAGCTGTGCCTGAAGTCATGGATGATGCTATTCCCACTGAGAGATGTGCTGCAAAATGGAAGCTGTGTTAGTCCTCGGCTAAAATCATCTTCCTTTATTAAAGACCATATATATCCATATGTAGATAGAAGAGGGGATATAGTCGTTCAAAGCTAAGGTGAGTCTGTTCCAGCTAATTCCTCAGATTCCGCTTTCCTGTCTGTCCATGTAAAAAGGAGTCCAGCCCACAAGGAGAAGGAATCCACAATAATATCTGTTTTAAATGGTATATTGGGCATAATTTCTCTTAAGAGGTGTAATTCTGTTTGGGGATGACATTAGATAATCCGAATCGTAGTCCTCGCGGGAATGGTCGCAAAATGCGAAGGAGTTTTGTTGTCGAAGCTGGGGATCTAGATAGGTACCGATCTCGGTGGGGATTTTCCTATTTTTTCTATGGAATTTGTTTCATTCCTTTCATGCATAGATGAACCTTCTGAGCTTTGGAAGTACCTTTGCCCTGGAGGATTGTCCCGTGATTGAGGGATTTCTCTACAACTATTGCGATTAAAGACATATGCAAATCCGAAACAGGGGAGTACGAAACTAAAGGGACTTTCTCTCGATGAACTCCCTAGTTCCTATGTTTGCTTTGAGGCAGTGCTAATTGCTAATGTGTGAACTATCACTATAGAAAAATAGATTGGAATCACTTCTAACATCAAAGATAGGAAAATTTGGCCTATTGGGTGCCGATCCACTCGATCCTATGCTATGCATTTGTGACCAGTAGAGGTAAGATCATGAATACAAGATGGCGATGAGTCATGCCAAGTTTGGGGAGTGTTGCTCGTACCCTCATTGCATGTTTTCAAATAGGGCATACTGCCTGTGATTTACTATTGAAAAACAAGTCGACAGGAGAACCCGAGTGCAACCAGATAAGAGTTTGCTTTCGAAAGACGACAATGGCAAGTCTCAATCAACTGTCATTAGATCAATAGTAAACAGGAGATTGCTTTGCGTATCACAGATCGAGCACACAATAGAATGCTCGAACTACACTCTCCTAGCAAAAGGCAGGGCAAGTGAGTTCTACACGATATTCGATAATGAAACGAGCCTTCCTCCTTCCGAAACCCACCTTAATCCATTTTATAAGGAATCTGTCTCCTTCCATAATCCATTCCTCCATCCCACACTCTTCTTATAGTTATGAGTGAATCTGAATCAAAAAAAATATATACTATACCGAAGACAAAGAGAAGACATCAGGGAGCGGAGAGAGAAGAGAGCGGTTGTTGGAACAGCAAGCCCTACTTCCTTCACTGGGACACTGGCACCAAACAAAAACAAAACTAGACTGCCCGAACAACAAGTCCTGCCCCTTCCTCCCGGATCTGCACGTTGAACAAACAAAGACACTCCCCCTCATCTGAAAAAAACGAGTATTATTTCTCAGCTGGCAACAAAGAAACGCCTAGCAGAAGAAAGTAGTTATTCTTGCATCTCTGCTACTAGGAAAGTAAGTCATTGACAAAGGACCCAACCCTTCTGAATTCGCTGAGCAAGACCTAAGATCGGAATGAACAGCAGTCGAAACCCTGAGCCCATCGTGTCTGCCAGCTATGCAATGGCTCTACTTGAGATTCCGTAGGGAGAGCAGTCGCTAACCTTTCCTTCGGTCTATCACGAGAAATTTGTGAATCGAATCCGTTGTCATTAGAGTGATCAACTATATACGCTAATTATTCAAACAGATGCTCTCCGGTGGAAATGAACCACGAGAGACTAAGCCCTGCCGATAGCAGTAGAAGCGTTAGCCACAGAGTGACTTTTTAATTGACACCCACTAGTGGTCAGTTTCTACTTCCAAGTTGACTGGACCAGGTACCACATTTACCATAGGATATGCTTATCTGACGAGGTCCCTCGAGTCATCTCTGCCACTTGGAATTGCTTATGAGCTATTCTTAAATGCTCTTCTTGGTATGAAATTGCCTACCTTCCTTAAGTCTTGCTTTCCCGAGAGCCCTCATTTCATAAAATTCCACTGGCCAGTTAATTCTTTATGCTTATTTTTCAGTGAAAGTTGCATCCAAACATGTTTCTCAACACGAAAAAGAAAGTCATATTGAGTTGTTAGAGAAATCAAGTTATAGAAAAAATAGTGTACCATCACATGGTTTTGATACTAAGTAGGAAAGTATAGGAATGCAATGAGGAAAGACAGATAAACACATCGCCTCGTTTAATACTTTCAAAGCATCAGTTGAATGACTATTCTGATCCATTCGGAAATACGCAAAAGTATGTCCCTTATTTGAGATCTCTTAAGATCAGCTATTTGCTAATATGATAAAGGTGGACGCTGTACTTGTCTGAGAACAGAAACTATGATGATTCACATTACTGGCTTGCTGTCCTTTGGCGGGAAAGCTAATAGGTGAACTTGCTCAACATAAAGTGGAAGGAAAGTGTAGTAGAGATATTACTCGCTGTCTGAGAAGATCTACTTGAGACCTCTGAACCAACTTCATTCCACAGGAACGAAAGCTGAATGAAAGTACTCAAGCTTCAAACTCCTTGCTAACCGATAAAAGGAATCAAGCTTCAAGGACTATATGACTAGCTCTTCCACATCCTCGCCACCATTCATAAGGCTTTCAAGGAATATTGAGATATCTACAGAAAAGAGAAACAAACATTCTCAGTTGGTCCACTATTAGCGAGGCCTAAAGTCTTCACTTCATCAGTCTAGGAATAACACTAAAGTAGCACCCCTCACTACATTCTTGTTCACTGAACATAGATCTCTAAAGAACAGTGCACTGGTACATGATATGATCTGTCGTCATGACCCATGAACTGAGCTTCTCACTAATCGAAATGGTCCTCTCAGCATGTTTCAAGGGAAGCAAGAGATCATTTTCTCAGGATATTAGTCACCCAATCTTCCCAATAGTATTCCTTAACTCATGAATTGATACACTTGTTCATTCTCTTTCTATTTCCACTGGTTTCTTTTGTTCACTTGCAATGCGGCATTTGAATCCATTTTACTCCACTTCTCTCTCTTTTCTTCCTGATGAGGGTGATGTACTCCGGGTACCTGATCATCATGACTGGAATTCCAGAGGATTCCTTGAGTACTCGTTACTTCGAGGTCAAATGGTGCGATGGTATTCATCCAAAATAGGAAACTGGTAGCGACTTGCATTTGATGGACTCTTCCTTCCTGTAGGAATAGGGGAGAGTGGTAACGTGAGCCACCTTTCCTTTATACAGCAGTAATAGCACATGCAAGTTCCTAGGGTCTATATAGCTAGTCAAGGATCATAAAACAATTAGCAAATCATCATGTGGAATGATGTAAACTAGCCTAAAAAAGTGAAAGAAGCCCTCATACCCACTCCTCTTTCCCCACCAAACCAACAAGTAGTAGGTTGGTGGGCCTCGGTATCTCTATTTGCTAAGATGGATACCTACACCACTCAATAGTTCCAATTCATTGTTTTTTATCCCATAGGAAAGAAAATGCTTAAAGCAATTTTGTCCTTTCCTCCTCCGTCATACAACGGTCTTCACAACCTTCCACCGGAGGCTTTTCTCTGTTTTCCTCCTCCATCATACGATGGTCTTCACAACCTTCCACCGAAGGCTTTTCTCTGTTTTCCTCCTCTTTAGCCATTGCTTCTTGAATCATATCTTTGATCTTCTTTAGGGGCAATTTAAACATGTTCCATCCCGCAGGAAGCGAAAAGCCAGAAATAGAATTTCCTCAGGTTTAAGAACCGAAAGGAGTTTATCCAGATTTGGTACCAAACCCGGGAAAAACCCTAAACGAGCTCTTAAAAAAATCTATATAAGCAGGGTTATAGGAATCCTTAGATTCCCCTCCCTCCGCTTTGGGTGGCTTCCACTGCTTGCGCGAGTGAGCAATTATATTGCGGATATCCCCCGGTTCCAAGATCTCGAGCAGAGAAAAGTCCCGGGGGAACGTGTGCACCATGAATAGGATCTCCTCAGGTTCCAGGAATGAAAGAAGTGAGTCTATCTTGCACTCTAAACCAGGGAAATCTTTATATTCCGAGCACAAAAGCCACCCCTTAAAGGTTTCTTTGTAATTGTCAGGCGGTCCCCCCGCTCCGGAGGAGAAGCTTCTTCTATGGCTATGGCCAAAAGGAGAAATAGTCCTGTTCATTATATGGCTATGGCCAAAAGGAGAAAAGGATCCGGTGCGATGAGTCTCATCCGTGTAATATTTTGGAATTCCTCTTCCAACTCGTCCCAGAATGGGCGTTATGGCAAAGAACAAGAAGAAAAAGACAGAAGGAATTTGTCCAATAGTAACAAATGGTGCCTTCACAGGTTGACATCCGATCCAACCTAGTAGTAAGCAATCCGCCAAAAGCAACCAAAATATTCCTTGGTGAATCGGTCGAAAACTTGAACTACGCACATACATTTCTTTAAAAAAAGGTAAAGCCAAGAGAGATATAAAAACTAGTGCTATTGCGGCTACACCTCCCGCTTTGTCAGGTATACTGCGAAGAATGGCATGGATCGGTAGGAAATACCATTCCGGCACAATATGAGGCGGGGTGGGCATCAGATTAGCAGGTATATAATTGTCGGGATGCCCCAAAACATTAGGAGCAAAAAAAATCCAAATGGAAAAAAGATAGCAGAAGCTACCCGACCTACAAGATCCTTTACATAAAAATAAGGGTAAGAAGCAATTTTATCCATCTCAGAATGTACACCCAATGGATTATTTGATCCATATTGATGCAATGCGGCCAGATGAAGAAGACTGGCCCCTACTAAAATAAGGGGGAGTAAATGATGGAGACTAAAAAAATGATTTAAGGTGGCATTGTCCACGGAGAAACCACCCCAAAGCCAAGTCACTATGGTATCTCCTACTACTGGTATGGCGCTAGCTAAGCTTGTAATTACTGTTGCTCCCCAAAAGCTCATCTGACCCCAAGGTGGTACGTATCCTATAAAAGCTGTCACAATCATTAATAGGAATATGACAACTCCGAGACACCGAACAAATTCCCTAGGACTGCTATAACTCGCATGATATAGACCACGAAAAATATGAAGGTGAACCACAATGAGAAACATACTTGCCCCATTAGCATGCATATAACGGAGCAACCAGCCCCCTTCAACATCTCTCATAATGTGTTCTACGCTGTTGAAAGCTAGATCCACATGAGGTGTGTGATGCATAGCTAAAAAACGCCAGTCACTATCTGAATGACTAAACAAATACCTGCTAACGAACCGAACCCCCACCAATAACTAAGAATGCTCGGGGTTGGATAATCTATCAAATGCTGGTTAAGTGTGGAGTATATAGGTTGTTTAAGAAGAGAGAATCGTTGGTTCCTTATAGTCATTTCTCTTTTCTATCGTTACAACTCCTCTTCCCCCTTATTTACCCCCTTGCCTTGATGGAAATTGGCTTCGCTGCGCCCTGAATAATCAAAAAGCTGCATGAGAAGATTCATCCCATTTTGGCGAGAGGGAGGCAGCGAATCACCTGGGCTACGGATTTGTCGGTTAGTTGATTCTCGAAATAAGGTCATTCGAAAAAAAAACTGCCGCTTTCTCTGCCGGTTTCTTAAGGCTTCAAACGAATGACTAATCATTAAGAAACCCATGAAATCCAAGTCTAGTTTTGACCTTTCATGAAGAAGTTTTGCCTGCGTGCAAACTACCTAGCCCTTTTCAAAAGAACATCGATTTCCATCTCAACAAAGAAAGAACTCAAAATAAATGAAAGCAATATTGTTGTCCTATTACTCTTTTTTCCTTGTGGAGCTTTGGAAAGGAGAGAATTTGAATAAAGTAACTCTCGGAAACTCTTATTGGACGCTATTACTCTACCACTCTATAAATGGTATATAGATATCTTCACTTCATCACAAAGAAATTGAGTACTAGCACGCATTGCTATGGATGCTGCAATCGCAAACAGGCTTTCTGCAATTGCTACCGAAACGGAGCAACTGAAAAATGAGATTGAAGGGCACCGTAGAGTGCTAAACAACCAGTTGAGAAGTGTTCGAACAATGGATCCTGCAAAGAAAGAAGCGCGCATTCGCGCTACCAGAGAGCGCATAGGGGGTTTGGAGGAGAGGCAGGAAGCGCTGCGGGTGGAGCAGCAAGTGCTCTTTATTCGTCTAGCATCTCGCTAGAATAGAAGAGTCCGTAGACTCTTTTTAGTTTTCTAAGGTTGGTTTAAATTCAATAAGTGTCTGGAGACATTTGTTTTCATGTCAGGTGTTCTTTGTCTTAGTTTGATTCCGATCTACTCCTATGCTAAGTGTCTTTGTTTGGTTTGATTTCTTGTGTTTGCATGTATGGGCTAGCCGTCAGTGTTCAATGCTTATGTTAATATAATAACGCCAAAATGTGCTGCAAATTCATGTTCAAGTTGAAATAAGGCCGAAGGGCTAAGTGTACTACTGGAGATTATATATTCCAGCTTTGAAGTTTCCTTTTGAGCCCCCGTTCTACTATGGTTTGGATTCTAGTTGAAGCGTGCGACCATCTATTCAGATGAGGAGACCGAGTAAGAAACCACTAAGCGGAGACCTACTCTCTCTCTCTCTCTCTCCCTCTCTCTCTCTCTCTCTCTCTATATATATATATATATATATATATATATATATATATATATATGCCCACGAGGTTTAAGCAATACAAACAATGATTTCACCAATCTCTCTCTATCTCATCTAACATGATAGGTCCCTTGTCTCCGCATACCCGGTGCCGGCAACACCGATGTGTGCCTTCATCCACGACATGTCCCCGAGCCTGACAAGCCTGGTCGCTCAACTTCGCCTTCGTCCGTCTACACATACTCGGTGCTGGCAACACCGATGTTTGCCTTCATCCACGATGTGTTCCGGGGCTTGACAAACCCGGCGCAACGCGTCGTCAACAACACCTTCTTTCCGGCGCACCACTACTTTGACACCACTATGCCCATGACTAACTCAGCGCCTCCTTGCGCCTGCGGCTCCACGACGACTTCCTCGACACCGGCTACCCCGACTCGACATTGAACACGACATTCTTCGCACGGCTACCTCAATCATGGCTACACCACCCACGCTCTCGGCTACATCGACAAACGGCACAAAGGGCTACCGCCTTGCTTGAGCAACCTCGTCAGTTTCAACTCCAGCAACGACTTCCGCGCTGCATTGACCGTTACGACTAGGGGGGGGGGGTTCTGTTGACTTACCTTCGGATTCTTCTCCATTCTCCTCGTCTGCGTCGCTAATGTTGTAACTGCGGGGGGGATATTGGATATATGATTATTACGAAGTATAGGATAGACTAGGATTTGGTCCTTGCTACTTCTTGAGCCACTTGGTAGTTTTTTTGTTGCGGGAAAACTTTCAATCTATTCATCATCAATCATGATAGTACAGTGAATAGTAGAAATTAGAAAAAATTACAACCAGATTCATAGATCACATAGCGACAACTACAAAAACTTAAATGAGCCAAAGGCGTGCCACCATCATTGCCCCTCCCTCCGTGGAGCCGGACAAATCTTGGTTTTTTTGTGAAAAGATTGCTAGGCCTTTATTGATTAGCTAAAATGTTTGCGGGAATTACAACTGGGTCATGCGCTGTACCTAGCCACAAATGCCTCCCCACAGGGAGGGAAACACCATACCTAGCTAGCTTGTGAACTTCATAATTCGCAACTCGAGGTTCAAAAGATAAATAACAACATGCAAAGGAATGAGAAGTATCTAAAATCTCTTGAATGATAATACCATAGTCCCCTTCAGATTTTTGATGTATATGATGTACCATCTGTTTCAATCTGAAGCAACTTGGAGGTGTAACATGCCAAAATCTTGCACCAAAGAAAGATCCTCCCTGCATGCAATTGTTGGGATTTACGATAGGGTGTGACGACTGCAAATTAAAATTTCCTACCCGCAGAACATCCAGGAACATGCTAACAGAGATGGATCACATATCGTTACCACTAGACGTGCAGTGCCATGCAGCGGAAATAAAGTTGTGGCAGTGCGTCTGCGCAAATCGTCACCTCGTCCAATCTTCCTCGAACAACTGGTCATCGGATCCCACGTACTGGTTCACCGGAAAGGCGGAAGTGCACCACCTCTAACGGTATTCGCGCGTGCAGGAGGAACACTGTGCGGCGGACTGCTAGGTCCGATCACACTACCGGCAGCGAGTGGAGGTGGCTACTTGCAACACATGCAAAGCCTTAGTGACGGCGCCAAAGCGATCAACCGAATGAGTGTGCCGCACCTCCACTATATATAGGCATCCGTAGCGGGATCAACACTTGGGCCTCGCACGGATCCTAAAGCCCAATTCTGTTCGGCCTGGATCCGAGTACGAGTAGAACTAGAAGAAACCCCGCACATTGCCGCGGAGACTTGTTGCAGTAATTTTTTCTACAATGAACTGAGACAAAAGTTGCATTTGTGTAGACATGAAATGGCTCGAGGTAAGAAAAAGGATAGTACATCATGCCATAATAACACATTTTAAAATATGTGGCATGGTAAATAGATCAGTTGTAATGAAAGAAGATCAGCCAGAAATATTTTTATTTTACTTGCCACAATACTAAGTGCACGACTAACATGATAATCAGTAGTGCATGAGTTACAGTAAAACTTGCATCAGAATATAACACCAAAATCATTGAATTAGTCGACTAAACACATCATATTTCTAGAAGGTCCTAATGACCGTCTTGGACTTTACATCAACAGGGAAGGGATTATTCATGAAGATTACCATTGAAAGGAAAGGAATGGAAGCAATATATTTCTGCCTTTCAAGGTGAAAGGACCTACGAAAGATTAACCAAGAATGGTTGAAAGATTGTCATACCACACCGAAGGTCCAAATTAACAATAGACTACAAATCTAATAGCTTGTATTTACTCTCTTCCTAAAGCTCGGCTTTATACTGAAATGAAAAATAAATAATATGTGGAAGATTAACCGAGAAGTAATGGAAGATTGTGATACCGCACTGAAGGTCCCCAATCACTAATTTACAATAGACCATAAATCTAATAACTTGTATTTACTCTCTTCCCAAAGCTCAGCCTTAGAACAAAACAACAAATAAATATGTGATGCTAGATAGATATTAACAATTGCCCTGCAACAAAAGCCATTTAACAAATGGGTAATCAACATACTATAGTTAATGGAAAATCTAAGATAAATTTCCAGCATTACTCAGGATATGTAGGTCAAACAAATTGCAACCCTTTGGAGGCAAAGATATACCCGATATAGACTCTGATAAACATAAATTTCCAGCATAACCTTAAGATGTGCAGGTCAAAAAATAGTGTAACCCTTTGGAGTCAAACATGTACCTGATATATAGTGATGACTGATAAGAAATTGTAACCCTTTTAATATGTAATGAATGATGGTTATATATCAAAAAACTTTGTCACAATCATATTAGAACTGAATAGTAAATCGTCTATGGGCATCTGTACATGGATCGTCAAATACAATTGCCATGCAAAATATATAGGTGTGTAAGCTGAAGCTTTCAGTAGCATCTCTGAAGCACGATACCTTGAAACAACATGTCAGTTTTAGCCTTTTTGGTACATATACACAAAAGAGTAAAATGACCTTTTCATACAGAAACTTACCCTGCTGGAAACATAATCTGTGTAAGGAGGAGCGGAACATACTACTCTTGCCGTCCCAAAGTCGACAATTTGTACAATACCATTCGTTAGTCGTCACTAACAGATTTTCTGAAAGAAAATAACTGTACGTAAATTTTGTCATATTATAGGCATTGGGGCATAATATAGTCTACCAAATTACCAGGTTTCATGTCGCAATGAAAATATCCATAATTATGTATGTACATATATCTCACAGAATGCCATCTGGTACTTAATATATAAACTACACACGGAGCATCTTACCTGCAACTTTTTACTTCTGCTAATTCAGATCAAAGCTTCAATCTGTGCAAAGACAATGGTTAATCTACAACAATAACAAAATTGATTAATAATTGTATGCTTAAACAAAGTGACACTGCATATGTGAATTTGGGATAGCAATGTATAAGATGAGATGGCGTATGTGAGGTACAAAATATCAATACCCGAACATGCTGGAGCATCAAAGGGGTATGGTCGTCCTAGAACTGCACGACTCTTTTTTTTTGAACCGGGCATAACCCCTTTCCATTACTGCGACATAACGGAAATACATCCAGGTCCACAGAATGAGACGGGAGAGGAGAGAGCGAGTTCAAGCACCGCCAGGAAACCTACTGCGAGCACTCACCATCGAGATAACCCGCTGTAGGATGAAAACCCGGCGACACCAAATAAGTATGTAATTCAGACGGGACTACCCCCCAGACTGCTCACAAACGAGCACCAAAAGATAGTCCCACACAGGGGAAGACTCCAAGGATGAACATAAACCCAAAAGCCAATGTTGCCATCGAAAACAGACACCCCTGAAGACGCAACTCTTCTCCATGTTCAACTTCTCCAGCAAGCTTCTCAATCTTTGGTTGCAGCACAGATGCGCATCATCCTCGACGCACTGTTCTTCAGCATGTCTACTCCTGCTCGCAGATCCACCGCATCCTCCTGCTTCAGTAAACCTGCCCAATAACAGAGAAAAGCGCACATAGAGAAACAACATTCAAAAGGTGTTTTTAGATGCTTAGATTCGAACGTAGCACTATTGCGGCAGGTCCAGATAGCCCAGCAAAGCGAAGCTATGCCAACTGTGTAAAAGACCTCCCCATTCGTGAAAATATACATAACACCAGAAATAAGCCTGCCACAAGCTGTTCGGACACAAATCAGTGTCGAGCATGCAAGCAATGGTTCTCCAGGTCACCTTAGCTACATGGCAGGCAAAAAAGAGATGTTGGGATGTTTCACGCTCCCCACAAAATGAACACTTCGGATTCCCTTTCCATCCCATTTTTTCATCACATCTCAGGTAAGAATAGAATCCTGGAACAATTGCCACATAAAGATTTTGATTTTTAGAGGAATGCCAGCCTTCCAAACCCACCCAAAATTGCACCCTACGATGTTTCTTTCTAGGAAGGAATACACTGATTTAGTCGTAAAGACCGTTTTCGGACCCAAGGCCCATTTTATAATATCTAAATCATCAGAAACACAACTTTTCCTAGCGGCATCAACCATCTGCTGCCATTGTTCTTTAAGCTCATTGCTTAATCTCCTCCTAAAGAAGGATATAAGGTCTGCCTCTAGACAGTTTTTCACAGTGCAATCAGGGGAATTGCATATCGAGAATAATTGAGGGTACTGATCCTTAAATGGTTTTTGATCACCGATATGATCGACCCACAGCCTAGCAATATTTCCCGATTGTATAATGACTTTTCTCCCAGCCATATAAAGGTCTTTCACCTTCATGATGGCTTTCCAACAGGGTGAATCACTCATCTTCATCTTAACAGATGCTATCGAAGCCCTACCAAAGTATTTGGCTTTGATGATCTCTTGCCAAAGCCCATTTTTAGTCTTCAGTTTCCACCACCATTTAGTAAGAAGGCTTAGGTTTTGTCTATGCAGATCTTTCACACACAATCCACCTTTCTCTTTTGATCTGCATATACGAGCCCATCGCACTAAGTAATAGCGCTTTCTGATACATCTCCGTCGTATCTACTTTTCCAAACACTTTTGCCCTTGTTTTGGACTCTAACTTGCATGATTTGAATGGAACTAACCCGGACTGACGCTGTCTTCAGCAGAATTACCATGGTGTTATTTATGTGCAGAAACAAAAGTTCTCGGAATGACCTGAAACTTCACGAAACAATTTTTTGGAATTAATAAAAATTCCTTGCAAAAGATGAAGACCAGGGGGGCCAGCACATGTCCACGAGGGTGGGGGGCGCACCTGCCCCCCAGGGCGTGCCCCCTACCTCGTGGGCCCCCTGGAGCTCCTCCGACCTCAACTCCAACTCTATAAATTTGGTTCTGAGGAGAAAAAAATCAGAGAGAAGGATTCATCGCGTTTTACGATACGGAGCCGCCGCCAAGCCCTAAAACCTCTCGGGAGGGCTGATCTGGAGTCCGTTTGGGGCTTTGGAGAGGGGAATCCGTCGCCATCGTCATCATCAACCATACTCCATCACCAATTTCATGGTGCTCACCGCCGTGCGTGAGTAATTCCATTGTAGGCTTGCTGGACGGTGATGGGTTGGATGGGATCTATCATGTAATCGAGTTAGTTTTGTTAGGGTTTGACCCCTAGTATCCACTATGTTCTGAGATTGATGTTGCTATGACTTTGCTGTGCTTAATGCTTGTCACTAGGGCCCGAGTGCCATGATTTCAGATCTGAACCTATTATGTTTTCATCAATATATGAGAGTTCTTGATCCTATCTTGCAAGTCTATAGTCACCTATTATGTGTTATGATCCGTTAACCCCAAAGTGACAATAATCGGGATACTTACCGGTGATGACCGTAGTTTGAGGAGTTCATGTATTCACTATGTGTTAATGCTTTGTTCCGGTACTCTATTAAAAGGAGGCCTTAATATCCCTTAGTTTCCGTTAGGACCCCGCTTCCACGGGAGGGTAGGACAAAAGATGTCATGCAAGTTCTTTTCCATAAGCACGTATGACTATATTCGAAATACATGCCTGCATTACATTGATGAATTTGAGCTAGTTCTATGTCACCCTAGGTTATGACCGTTACATGATGAACTGCATCCGGTATAATTCTCCATCACCGATCCATTGCCTACGAGCTTTCCATATATTGTTCTTCGCTTATTTACTTTTCCGTTGCTATTGCTATCATCACTACAAAATACCAAAAACATTACTTTTGCTATCGTTACCTTTTGCTACGGTTACCACTACTATCATATTACTTTGCTACTAAATACTTTGCTGCAGATACTAAGTTTCCAGGTGTCGTTGAATTGACAACTGAGCTGCTAATACTTGAGAATATTCTTTGGCTCCCCTTGTGTCGGATCAATAAATTTGGGTTGAATACTCTACCCTCGAAAATTGTTGCGATCCTCTATACTTGTGGGTTATCAAGACTATTTTCTGGCGTCGTTGCCGGGGAGCATAGCTCTATTCTTTGAGTCACTTGGGATTTATATTTGCTTATCATTATGAAGAACTTGAGAGATCCAACAACCAAGATTTATCCCTCAACTACGAGGGGAGGTAAGGAGCTGCCATCTAGCTCTGCACTTGATTTACCTTCTGTTTTGAGTAAGCATGCGACACCTAAACCTGCTTCTGCTATTCGTTCTGATATGTCGCATGTTATTGATGATGCCACTTCTGCTATGCATGATACTTATGATGAAACTACCTCTATGCTTGATACTACTGTGCCACTTGGTGAATTTCTCGATGAACAACTTGCTAGGGCTAGAGAGAATGAAAATATTGAATCTGATAATACTGATGAAAGTGATGATGAAGACTCACCTATTATTCCTGAGGGTTATGTTTTTGATAAAGAAGCTTCTTTAGCTATTTTAGCTTGCAAAGATAGATATGAACTCAAGAGGTTATTAGCTAAATGGAAGCAGCAATCTCTAAATGCTAGAATGAAACCTGACCCTGCTTTTGCTACTTCACCTATCTTTGTTATTGATAAGGATTATGAATTTTCTGTTGATCCTGATATAATTACTTTGTTTGAATCTGATCCTTTTCATGGCTATGAATCTGAAACTGTTGTGGCACATCTTACTAAATTAAATGATATAGCCACCCTGTCCACTAATGATGAGAGAACTCGCTACTTTTATATCCTTAAAATATTTCCGTTCTCATTAAAGGGTGATGCTAAGATATGGTTTAATTTTCTTGATCCTGGTTGTGTGCGTAGTCCCCATGAGATGATTTATTACTTCTCTGCTAAATATTTCCCTGCTCATAAGAAACAAGCTGCTTTAAGGGATATATATAATTTTGTGCAAATTGAAGAAGAGAGTCTCCCACAAGCTTGGGGGAGGCTTCTCCAATTACTTAATGCTTTGCCTGATCATCCTCTTAAGAAAAATGAAATACTTGATATCTTTTATAATGGACTAACCGATGCCTCCAGAGATTACCTGGATAGTTGTGCTGGTTCTGTTTCCAGGGAAAGAACACCGGATGAAGCTGAAATTCTATTGAATAATATGTTGGCAAATGAAAATAATTGGACACTTCCTGAACCAGGTCCTGAGCCAGCTCCTGATCCTATTCCTAAATCAACTCCGAAGAAGAGGGGTATTCTATTTCTCAGTCCTGAAGATATGCAAGAGGCAAAGAAATCTATGAAAGAAAAGGGTATTAAAGCTGAAGATGTTAAGAATTTACCTCCTATTGAAGAAATACACGGTCTTAATTTACCGCCTGTTGAAGAAACATATGATCTTGATCCATCACCTATTGAAGAAACTCATGGTCTTGATAACCCGACACAGGTAGTAAAGGTAAATTCTCTCTATAGATATGATAAAGCTGAAATTCCGTTTACTAAGTTTGCTAGCCCATGCTTAGATGAGTTTGATAAATTTATGGCTAAGCAAGAAGACTTTAATGCTTATTTTGGTAGACAATTGAAATACAATTCAAATATGCTTGAACACTTGGGTGATTATATGGCTAATGTTAAAGGTGAACTTAAACTTATTAGTAAACATGCTTCTATGGTTACCACTCAAGTAGAACAAGTACTTAAAGCTCAAAATGATTCACTCAATGAACTGAATAGTAAGAAAAATGATAATGTTGCTAGAGTTATGACTAAAGGTGGTAAAATGACTCAGGAACCTTTGTATCCTGAAGGCCACCCTAAGAGAATTGAGCAAGATTCTCAGAGAAATAATGTAGATGCACCTAGTCCTTCTAATAGGAAGAAAAGGAAAAATGATAGGACTTTGCATGCTTCTAGTGAACCTATTACTGAAACACCTGAGAATCCAAATGATATTTCTATTTCTGATGCTGAAACACAATCTGGTAATGAACCTGCAACTAGTGATAATGTTAATGATAATATTCATAATGATGCTCAACCTAGTAATGATAATGATACAGAAATTGAACTGTTGATCTTGATAACCCACAATCAAAGAATCAACGTTATGATAAGAAAGACTTTGTTGCTAGGAAACACAGAAAGGAAAGAGAGCCTTGGGTTTAGAAACCCATGCCTTTTCCTCCAAAACCATCCAAGAAAAAGGATGATGAGGATTTTGAGCGCTTTGCTAAAATGATTAGACATATCTTTTTGCGTATGCGATTAACTGATATGCTTAAAATGAATCCTTATGCTAAGTACATGAAAGATATTGTTACTAATAAAAGAAAGATACCGGAAGCTGAAATTTCCACCATGCTTGCTAATTATACTTTTAAGGGTGGAATACCTAAGAAACTAGGAGATCCAGGAGTACCTACTATACCATGCTCCATTAAAAGAAATTATGTTAAAACTGCTTTATGTGATCTTAGAGCCGGTGTTAGTGTTATGCCTCTCTTTATATCGTAGACTTGATTTGAATAAGTTGACACCTACTGAAATATCTTTGCAAATGGCTAATAAATCAACTGCTATACCTGTCGGTATTTGTGAGGATGTGCCTGTTGTGGTTGCAAACGTTACTATTTTAACAGACTTTGTTATTCTTGATATTCCCGAGGACGATAGTATGTCTATTATTCTTGGAAGACCTTTTTTAAACACTGCAGGGGATGTTATTGATTTCACTAAAGGCAATGTCACTTTTCATGTTAATGTTAATGAGCATACGGTACACTTTCTGAGGAAACAACCTCAAATTCATAGTATCAATTCTATTGAAAAAATTCCATCAATTATATTTGGAGGTTTTGAATTTCCTCTTCCTACTGTCAAGAAGAAGTATGATATTCTTATTATTGGGGATGTGCATATCCCCGTTGAGGTAACATAGTGTTATTCAAAATTTCTCCGGTTCCATGTTATTCGGAATGAGTTCGTTAACAAGACTTGATCAACCTTGTTAGTGGATTCCTTTTGATGAGCATGAGATGGATGAAACTAGAAGGCACAACCTGTTGTACCCTCCTTTTACTTTCTGTTATTTATAATAATAAAAAATAAAAATAGTATTTATCTGTCTGTTAACTGAATTATCCGTGCAATATAAAAATACCCCGAAAATAAAAGTTCTCCAAATGCCCTGAAATTTAAATATGATTTTTTCTGGAATATTTGAGAATATTTGGCACTGAGAACACATCAGGGGGGCATCCACCTGGCCACGAGGGTGGAGGGCGCGCCCTACCCCTGGGCACCCCCCTGCCTCGTGGGCCCACGGTGGCCCTCCTCGACTTATCCTTTCACCCACACACTCCTTCTTCCTCCCACAAACACGAATATCCAGTTCATACCCGAGTCCAAGCTCATTTTGCTGCCATTTTTGATCTCCTTTCTCAACGCACCTCTGACAAAAGTGCTTGGGGAGATTGTTCCTTGGTATGTGACTCCTCCATTGGTCCAATTAGTTTTTGTTCTAGTGCTTTATTCATTACAAATTGATGCTGCCTAGGTGACCATGTTCTTGAGCTTGCATGTCAAATTTATATGGTTCCAAGTGGTTTTGATGCATGATATAGGCTCTAGGCACTTGTAGGAGTAGTTGATATCAATATTACTGAGTTTGGTTTACTTTTATTTTGAAGTTACTAAAAATTTCAGAATTTTTCAGAAAATAATGAAGAGACTTTTGAGGGGCTCATTGAGCCGAAGCTCAAAGGAAAAGGCATCGAAGCCCAAATATAGTCCGCCTCGCACCGTGGAGGTTCGGTTGTGTGAATGGCCTTCCGATGATTTCTTGAGAGCAACCGGGATTTATGAAGATTTTTATGAATTAGCTGAGAATGCAGGACTCGCCGCTTTCCTCCACGACCAATGCGATCAGTATCTCTTACTCACAAATATCTTTGTGCAAAACTTTCATTTCCATTCTAGGAGCTCACCACCTACGGTGGAGTTTTATTTATATGATGAGCATAAGGAGATGTCACTTTATGATTTTTGTCAGGTTTTTTGGGTCCCTTTCGAGGGCACGACAGAGGAACCACATTGCGAGGATGTGGATGGGTTTATTGATACCATCACTGTAGGGGAAACGAGGAAGGTTTTCGATGCACGAATCACTAGCATACATTTTCCTGTTTTACGCTACTTTGCAATATTTGCTAGTCGTTGCTTAATTGGTCATGGAAACTGTCGAAACCTTAGTGTTCCTAATATCATTATTTTGTTCCATGGTTTATTCAGTGATAACTCTGTTAGTATGGGCGGTATTATTGCTAAACGGTTAAGTTTGAACCGTACAAAGGGCCCCATCTTTGGAGGCATCTATGCTTCACGCCTAGCTGCACATTTTAACATACCTATTAGGCATTATGAGAAGGAAGAAAAATTGATGCCTCGTGTTTATTTAGATTATAAGAATATGGTGGCACATGATTTTATTGTTAAGAAGAGGGAAGGAGAGCTTAAATACAAATTGTTCTTTGATAAACATCATCCTGAGACTATTACCCTGCCTGCTCCTTCCTTGTTTGATTTATCTTTAGGTCAGTACCTTGTTACGTTAGAGGCTATTCACGCCTATCGGAACCCTACATCAGCCACAGAGCCAGAGCCGAAACCACAAGTTGATCCTCCACGACAGTCTAATTACCATTGGGATCCGTAAATGATTGCCAACCAGTGGCAGTCAAAGTCTTCTTCTTCTTCGCAGTACGACCCCAACTACTATTATGGATATCCGCCAGGCCAACCATGGCCATAGACCAACTTAGGCCAAAAGCCTGAGCTTGGGGGAGTACGTATTTCTCACCGACATTATATTCATGTTCACACACTCATTGCTAGATGTCGGTGCTCGTACTTTTTCATTGTATCATCCATGCTAGTTTATTTATTTTTTATGCTTTCTTCTTGTGTGTTTAATAAACCGTAATAAAAAAATTAGTTGTAGCTTTTAATTAGTTTACTTTCCATGCTTGTAGCAGGAATTAAAAAAACCCAAAAAGATTTGCTGTTCTTCTTTTGCTTGTTGGGAGCTTTCCCATGTAAATAGTTTTATTTCTTTTCTTCTCTTTGGGGGTCGATAGGAGAAGACCATGATTAAATTGTTGAAGTGGCTCTTATATGCATTATTGTTGATCTGACAAAAGAGCCCATATTGCCTTGTCTTCTCCTGTTTATTGAATGCTTGCAGATTCCAGTTTAGTCCAATGCACACGCACTATTATTATTATTCACATCATTCGGTCGTGCAAGTGAAAGGTAATTATGATGTTATATGATGGACTGACTGAGATGAGAAAAGCAGGTATGAACTCGACCTCTCTTGTTTTTGTAAATATGATTAGTTCATCATTCCTGATTCAGCCTATTATGAATAAACATGTTTGCAATGACAACTAGAGATCATAGTTTCTTGTGCCATGCTTAATTAGCTAGGAGCTTATAATGGTTTACCTTGCATGCCAACATGCTATTAAAATGGTTATGATGTGGTATGATAGGGTGGTATCCTCCTCTGAATGATTTAAGTGACTTGACTTGGCGCATGTTCACGCATGTAGTTGAAACAAAATCAACATAGACTTCACGATATTTATGTTCATGGTGGATTATATCCTACTCATGCTTGCATTCGGTGTTGATTAATTTTAATGCATGTTCATGACTGTTGTCACTCTCTAGCTGGTCGCTTCCCAGTCTTTTGCTAGCCTTCACCTGTACTAAGCGGGAATACTGCTTGTGCATCCAGCTCCATAAACCCCAAAGTTATTCCATATGAGTCCACCATACCTACCTATATACGGTATCTACCTTCCGTTCCAAGTAAATTTGTATGTGCCAAACTCTAAACCTTCAAATAAATATCCTGTTTTGTATGCTTGAATAGCTCATGTATCAGCTAGGGCTGTCCGTATCTTCCATGTTAGGCGGGTTATTCTCAAGAGGAGTGGACTCCGCTCCTCACTCACAAGAAACTGGCTGGTTACCGGGATGCCCCGTCCCATGCTTTATGCAAATCAAATCAAAATAATTGCAAACAAAACTCCCCCTGGGACTCTTGTTAGTTGGAGGCACTCGTTGTTTCGAGCAAGCCATGGATTGATGCTTGTTGGTGGAGGGGGAGTATAAACTTTACCATTCTGTTTGGGAACCGCCTATAATGTGTGTAGCATGGAAGATATTGCCATCTCTTGGTTGTTATGTTGACAATGAAAGTATATCGCTCAAAATAGTATTCACCTCTATTTCAAAACCGAGCTCTAGCACCTCTACAAATCCCTGCTTCCCTCTGCGAAGGGCATATCTATTTACTTTTATGCCGAGTCATCATCCTCTTATTAAAAAGCACCAGTTGGAGAGCACCGCTGTCATTTGCATTCATTACTGTTAGTTTACATTGAGTATGGCTTGACTGGATCTCTTTTACCATGAATTACAATGTCTAGTCAGTCCTTGATCTTTAAAGGTGCTATGCATTTATGTTTTGCGGTCTTAGAAAGGGCTAGCGAGATACCATCTTGTTATATCATATTATGATTGTTTTGAGAAAGTGTTGTCATCCGAGATTTATTATTATTGCTCGCTAGTTGATTATGCCATTGATATGAGTAAGCTTGAGACCTAAGAGTTATTGTGAATGTGGTTAGTCATAATCTTTGCTAAAAACTTGAATACTGTCTTTATATATTTACAACAACAAGAGCAAACATAGTTTGTCAAAGTTTTTCTTTATCACTTTCAGTTTATCAACTGAATTGCTTGAGGACAAGCAAAGGTTTAAGCTTGGGGGAGTTGACACGTCTCCGTCGTATCTACTTCTCCAAACACTTTTAACCTTGTTTTGGACTCTAACTTGCATGATTTGAATGGAACTAACCCGGACTGACGCTGTTTTCAGCAGAATTACCATGGTGTTATTTATGTGCAGAAACAAAAGTTCTCGGAATGACCTGAAACTTCACCGAACAACTTTTCGGAAATAATAAAAAATCCTTGCAAAAGAAGAAGACCAGGGGGGCCACCACCTGTCCATGAGGGTGGGGGGCGTGCCTGCCCCCCCAGGGCGCACCCCCTACCCCGTGGGCCCCCTGGAGCTCCTCCGACCTCAACTCCAACTCTATATATTTGGTTTTGGGGAGAAAACAATAGAGAGAAGGATTCATCGCGTTTTACGATACGGAGCCGCCGCCAAGCCCTAAAACCTCTCGGGAGGGCTGATCGGGAGTCCGTTTGGGGCTCCGGATAGGGGAATCCGTCGCCATCGTCATCATCAACCATCCTCCATCACCAATTTCATGATGCTCCCCGCCATGCGTGAGTAATTCCATCATAGGCTTGCTGGACGGTGATGGGTTGGATGAGATCTATCATGTAATCAAGTTAGTTTTGTTAGGGTTTGACCCCTAGTATCCACTATGTTCTGAGATTGATGTTGCTATGACTTTGTTGTGCTTAATGCTTGTCACTAGGGCCTGAGTGCCATGATTTCAGATCTGAACCTATTATGTTTTCATCAATATATGAGAGTTCTTGATCCTATCTTGCAAGTCTATAGTCACCTATTATGTGTTATGATCCGTTAACCCCGAAGTGACAATAATCGGGATACTTACCGGTGATGACCGTAGTTTGAGGAGTTCATGTATTCACTATGTGTTAATGCTTTGTTCCGGTACTCTATTAAAAGGAGGCCTTAATATCCCTTAGTTTCCGTTAGGACCCCGCTGCCACGGGAGGGTAGGAGAAAAGATGTCATGCAAGTTCTTTTCCATAAGCACGTATGACTATATTCGGAATACACGCCTACATTACATTGATGAATTGGAGCTAGTTCTGTGTCACCCTAGGTTATGAATGTTACATGATGAACCGCATCCGGCATAATTCTCCATCACCGATCCATTACCTACAAGCTTTCCATATATTGTTCTTTGCTTATTTACTTTTCCGTTGCTGTTGCTATCATCACTACAAAATACCAAAAACATTACTTTTGCTATCGTTACCTTTTGCTACCGTTACCACTACTATCATATTACTTTGCTACTAAATACTTTACTGCAGATACTAAGTTTCCAGGTGTGGTTGAATTGACAACTCAGCTGGTAATACTTGAGAATATTCTTTGGCTCCCCTTGTGTCGAATCAATAAATTTGGGTTGAGTACTCTACCCTCGAAAACTGTTGCGATCCCCTATACTTGTGGGTTATCACTTTATATTTTTAGATACTTGCCAGAAAATCCTCCTCCTATGTTTATCCAATCTATCTATAATGGTCTTAGACAGAAGGAACATAGACATGTAATAGTAAGCAATACTAGATACATTAGCATTCAACTGGTTTAGTCTCCCTCCTAATGATGCATTGCTGCCTAACCCAGAGTCACATCTTTGCACATACTTGGCTTCTAAAAAATCCTAGTCTATCCCTCGAAGGGACGAGTAACTGACTAGAACCCCCAAATACTTCATGGGGAAGCGGCCAATCTGGCAATTGAAAATATCAGCATAAGC